>NC_133331.1:273250374-273475374 GCF_042186555.1 Aquarana catesbeiana | reverse complement strand
CCCCCCCCAATGCAGTGCTTCTGGCTTCCCTCTACTCACAAACTGTGTTTACTATGCTTCAATTTGCAAATGAACAGGAAGCCTCTCAGGGCAGAGCACTTCCCATTCATTCACTGTACAGTGCAGCTGAGGCTGCAGAGAAAGGCATTTGTGTTTGAGCTTTGGGGTGCACACCCCAATGCAATAGGCTGCACACACCTATGCGGGAATGTAAGTCCAGCAATTGTTCACCAGAGCTCCTGATGGTGGAGATGGGTTTGGTGGCATGTTAGTACCAGGTCACGGTCCTCAGGATTGCCCCAACAAGAGCTGAGCAAGCCTGGGTCCAGATATAACAGGTAGGGATCAAGCAGAAGTGTAGTCACTAAATAAGCCAAAGGTCGGTAACAAGTTGTTGTAGGTTGGGATTAACTGGAAGTGTAGTCGAAGAACTGGCCAAAGGTTGATAATCAATGGTAGTGAAGATAAGGTTAGCTGCAGGTATGCAAAAGAGCAATATATTGGCTGGAGAGAGCACAATATTCTGGCAAACAGGAAGTGTAGAGACATGGCTTAAATCAGGAAGTTCAACAGAGGAGCAGAGTTCAAGGTTCATCAGAAACAAGAGACGAGGCAAGATTGTCCTAAGAGATCAGACAAAGGGCTGTCCAACATCTCAGTGGAAAGAACAACAGCCACACACCACAAAGGTTGCAGGTTCAAATCTGGACCCTGACATATGCTTTCCAAAAGGAAAAAAAACACATGCAGCTGGTTATCAGTGTAGTGCATGTAGACAGGGATAGGCTGTAGAAAAGTCAATTGCAGCCAGCAAAAAATAGAAAATAGGTGCTGACTCTAGTACATGTAGATATACTGTAAAGAAACTGCTGGATACACATCATCAGCATTAAGATATAAACATACTTCCATTCCCCCTCACCCCCAAGATACACAACATTTTGCTATCTTAAAGACATTCAGTAAAGGTTTACATCTACGTTAAGAGGCCAATGCTTACATGCCCTACACTAATCTATCCCTAAGCATTTTATCAGCAGCACTCCCTATGCTCTTCCTGTCACAGCTAAGCTCTTTGTCAAAATGGCTCCTAGGAATCAAACCCTTTATATTTTCGGGGACAGACTTGTAAGTTTAATGATGCCCCAGCCAGGAGGGTTAGGGTTAAACATGCTTCCAGGGTCTTTTGTGGCGAGCTTTCTTGGGTTCAACCCACTGATCTTGTGTTTTATAGAAAGGGACAGGGGTCTGATCCACAGGGACGAGGGGATGCGCATAATGTAAGATATGATGCCGTATCCGGAGCACCTACAGATTAAGAGCCTTCTACAGTATACAGGATAACTGAAACCTGCAGTTCACCCGAAGATATGAGCTCTGGAGATCTGCCATGATAAACTCTTTCATGTGCAGGTGTGCTGGGGCAACTACAAAGCCTGATTTAGGAAGTAGTAGTAAAGAGAAGTTAAGGGAGGTTTTGGACTTTAAATATACCCCTAGTGTCACTTATGTATAATTCAACAGAACATATAAGTTAATAAAAGATACAATTTTATTAGATACAGTTTAAAACCATTTAGATACATCACAAAGGCAAGCAATCTGTGTCCTTCAACTGAGGTCTACACATTTTGTTGACATGACACTTCTTCAGGACCCGTTCAGAGAGCTTGTTTACAATCATAAAAACAAATCTACAATGGGAATAGAGAAAGCACTAAACAAACAAAATAAGCTATCACATTGACATGTTCCATAGGTACAGGACTGGTCACATTTTACATGATATATACACATATATCAGTACCAACCGAAAAGAAAAAATATATATATATTTCATATAGGTTTATACATTCCTCATGTATGATATAAACAAAACAAAAAAAAAACACCCCACAGCCCATATCAATTAATATTGTAAAGTTTCTTACACTAAAAAGGATAAGGCTAAGGTGCAGAGGTTTACAGAGATGACTCAATAGATCCTATACCCACCGGCCCATGGGAGGATATCCCTAAGGTATATGGTGTATGCACCAAACAATAGTCCAAAAGTCCAAGCTATATATCAAAGGCGAAATAGCTGTAAGGAAAATGTATCAGTGAAGGTATAGGCTTAGGTCAGCATAGTCTATATAAGCCTCACTTACCCTTATCATTAAATTGATATATAATGACAAGTGAGCTGGTGTGCAGTTATAGTCCCTGGTCTTAATTAGATAGAATGGGTAAGATAGGTAAATTAATCTGATGATTAAGGATGAGCTCCGGCGTGTTCGCACAACTCACGTGCAGAGCCCGCCAGGAAGTCGGCACTGCGCTTATCACAGCCAGTGAGACATTTCCCGATCTCTGCAGCCGCACATCGGGACAATGTCTCACTGCCTGTGATTAGCGCAGTGCAGTGCCGACTTCCTGGCGGGTTCTGCACGTGGGTTGTGCGAACACGCTGGAGCTTATCCTTACTGACGATAGACGGAAATAATTCAGTTTATACCTATCAGAGATCCCACTAGTTGATAGTAATCTATGGTAAAATATACACAAGTGGGTATAGTTTCAAAAAGAAACCATACTCCCAAATAAGATATAACAGAGAAACCAACAAACAAAATAGGGATATAAAGAGATTCAAACATCAATCATTACCTTCAGCTGGACAAACAGCAGGTCAGACTCTCCACCTAAAACTGAGCTGAAAGCTGCCCATAGCAGGTGATCTATATAGATATAATTATACCCCAAACAAGGGTACCCTCCAAGGGCTGCCTGTTATGTCATGGGTGGGGTCACTGAATTAACCCCATGAACGCCCACAACATACTGGCAGGCCTTTCCTGCCCTTGTATTAATCACCCCACCAATGGAACGGCATCCTTACTCAAAAGAGAGTTTTCAAAAAAAAGAGACAGGTCGACTGGTCCTTTTTATATAGACACCCATGATGTACTTTCACGTTTTTCGTCACTTCTGGTTGCACACTTCCAGGCCGGGTGCCAGATTGCTACACCCATGAGAGTCAGGGGTGTCTAAACAAAAAGGACCATTCAAACTCTCTTTTTTTGGAAAGCTCTCTTTTGAGCAAGGACGCCATTCCATCCATTACCTTCCCTTTACTATACATATCAGGATGATACCCTGAGTCACTGCACTAGTGTATGTGTAAAATTTATACTCCATTCCACACTTACTTTTCTGCTTAATTTATTGAGTTAGGGAGTAGTTTAGGGAAAGACTGTTACCTGTGTTTGTCTATCATGCCGAGTTATTTAAATAATGAAAAAAAGAATGATTAATGCGCTACCTGAAAAGAAAAACATAAGCTGCTACAAACCATGTGACTAAAATGTGTACTTGTGTTAAATAAATTGTAGCGCTAAAAAACATGTGTCATAAGAACAGAATGTCTCTGTAATCATAGACCAGTGTCCCAATAGTGACGTGTAGTCAACAAAACATGATGATCCGCAATGGATAAATAAATGGTGTCCCTTCAGTTTCCCAAATCTCAGTTCAGATGTCATCAAACTCATAAAAAGATGGGGTACGCTTACCGGAACTGTTGGATTCTACTGCCATAAGCATAGAATCAATCCAGCTGTGTGCCACCCTGGGCAAGTGAGTGTGATGGTTGGAGGCCGATGGTACCTCTATGAGGCCTGGATGTCACCTCTGGATACACGAGAAATGGATGGAGACCTAGTTCCAAGGTTGATGATATTTTCTCAGTTCCCGAAAGTATATGGAAAAGAAAAGGGGTGCCTCCACATGGTGTAAATCCGGGTAATTTATTTATCAAAAAACCACTATACATAAAAGTGATCACAAATTGTAAAAAGGCAGTGTACAGGGTATAAAAACCGCCCTACGCGTTTCGATCAACAGACCTTCAACAGGGGCATAGGGGCCCCTGTTGAAGGTCTGGTAGCGGAAGCAGTAGGAAGTGGTGGAATAGGTGTGGGTCAGTGACCCCTGGATCTAGACGGAGCTGGATCAGGAACAGACTAAGCAGAGTGAGACAAGCCGAGTCAGAATGGGCAACAGGTAGTACAATCAGCAGGCAAAGGATAATCAGTAGGCAGCCAGAGGTTCGGCAACAGGAGATCAATAATTTTCAGAAGTAGCAAGGTCAAGCAGGCCGGGTCAGGAGAGGAGAAGGCAGCAGTAGTCAACGAAGCAAGGTCAGATAACACAGCAGGTTCAGGATCAGACTCAGGTTTAGACTGCAGATCAGACAGCACTGTACCAGAGCAGCTGCTGGCTTTTTAAAGGGGAACTGGCGCCAAGCCGAGTCAGCGCGCGCGCACGTGCGCCTGACGCGTGCTCTCGCACACGCGTGCCCGCCTCGTGACTCTGCGCATGCTCACACACCGATGCCTCGTACAGCGCGCTCCCATAGGAACACGTGTGCACATGCGTGCACGCCTGAGTGTCTGTCCTGCCACAAGATATCCCTGACATTGCTCCCCCCAAGGGGCAACCTCCGGGTGCCCAACAGGTTCTTTTTATCAGGGTGAGCAAGAAAAAAGGCACAAACTAACCTTCTTGCATGGATATTGCATGCGGGCTCCCAGGAATTGTCCTCCAGGCCGTATCCCTTCCATTTAACCAGAAATTGTACCTGATTCCGCCTTCTCCTGCAATCCAAGATAGCCTCCACTTCATAATCCTCATTTCCATCAATCATAACAGGTTCCGGTGGTTTAGGTCCTCTGTCGGGAAAAGGATCAGGTACTGCAGGCTTCAGTAGCGAGACATGAAATATAGGATGTATCTTAAATGAGTCAGGTAGAGACAGTTCATATGATACTTCATTCAACCTCCTCTTCACCGGGAAGGGACCAGTAAATTTGGGTGCCAACTTTTTCGATGGACATTTCAACTTAAGGTTAGTTGTGGAAAGCCATACCTGATCGCCTGGCTGTAGGTTCAGTTCTCCTCTCCTTCTCCTATCAAAAGCCTTCTTGTTGTCAGCTTGTGCTTTGGCCATTGCTTCCTGCAAGATCTTATTGTTGTGGTTGAGGAAATCCATGGTATTCTGTACTGCTGGAACTGTAGACTCTGGAATGAAATCAGGCAAAAATGATAAATGGAAACCATAATTGGAGAAGAAAGGGGATTGACCTGTAGCTGAGTGATTGGCATTGTTGTAGGCAAATTCTGCTAGTGGCAGTAAGGATACCCAATCGTCCTGAGCAAAGGATGTGAAACACCGGATGTACTGTTCGAGCGTTTGGTTAGTCGTCTCAGTTTGCCCATTAGTTTGGGGATGGTATGCTGAGGATAATGCCAACTCGATTTTCAACACTTTGTATAAAGCTCTCCAGAAGCGTGAGGTGAATTGTACACCACGATCAGACGTGATGTTTGCAGGAACCCCATGTAATCTAACAATCTCCGTAATGGGCAAAAAATGGGCCATCTTGGTTAATCGGTCCACTACAACAAAGATTGCCGTGCATTCTTCGGCAGCTGGAAGTTCCACTATAAAGTCCATAGAGATCATCTGTCATGGTTTATCAGGAATGGATAGAGGCTTCAACAGGCCCCAGGACCTACTTTTCGCTGTCTTGTTCTGAATACAAACAGAGCATGAATTCACATATTTCTTACAGAAGTTTTCTAGGTCAGGCCACCAAAAGGTACGTCTTACGAGTTCAAGAGTCTTATGTATGCCAAAATGGCCTGCCAGCGGATGGTCATGGAACATCTTTAAGACCCCTACACGCACACTCTCAGGAACAAAAATCTTGCCTCCTTTCCAAAGCAGACCGTCTTTAGGGGTTAGAGTCACTCCAGGGGGCTGAAGATGTTCATGGAAGCTTGTTTGATTTGTGACAAAAGATCAGTCTGCAGAAGTAGGAAGTTCCCTGTAGGCAGAATGGTATCTGGTGTTGTCAAGTCCTTGGAGTCATCGCACATACGAGATAGAGCGTCCGGTTTTGTATTTTTTTATCCAGGTCGGTAGGTGATATGAAGGGAAATGGTATACACTAGGGGGCGCTGTAGACCTAAAAAAATTAAGTGATGATAATTGCTAAATAATTATAAACATATACACACGATTCACAACAATAATAATGAACAACAATATGTTAATGTGCTAGAAACAAATTTCTCAAAAATCTTGATATATATTGGTTCAAAATATAAAGTCCTTAATTTAAAGGTGAGCTGAATATATTCGTGATAATTAATTATCCCACTCCAGTGAAGAGATTAGAGCAAAAATAGTGAAAAAAACAAAACCAAGGAAAACAGCATAGATCTTCATAGATGCAACAAAATCTTATCGATGATAAAAGGTTCCGTCAACAGAGAGGAAGAGATCACCTTGGAATAATAGATATCTGCTTACCAGATACCAATGACTCCTTTAACTAAAAAGAGAGTCATTTGCGCTTGTACAGGATTGTGCCTGTTCACATGAAGGCTGGAAGGCTGGGTGGTACTCTAGGCATAGATCCCTCCCGTCCCATTCATTCAGGATAGGAAATATAGGAAACAAAGAGGAGTCTCCATAGCATAAAACCGTTTAATAAGTATAAAAAAACACATTAAAATAGCCAAATGGCCGCTTACATTGATCGGTGCCTACCCGGCACTGGGACTGTTTGCATGTCAGGGTAAATGGTGTCCAAGACCCATCACATCACATCATGTGCGGCGTGCGTTCCACCCAGTGCGCATAGTCAGCCAGATGAACCGGATGCATCCGGTTCATCTGGCTGACTATGCGCACTGGGTGGAACGCACGCCGCACATGATGTGATGTGATGGGTCTTGGACACCATTTACCCTGACATGCAAGCAGTCCCAGTGCCGGGTAGGCACCGATCAATGTAGGCGGCCATTTGGCTATTTTAATGTGTTTTTTTATGCTTATTAAACGGTTTTACGCTATGGAGACTCCTCTTTGTTTCCTATATTTCCTATCCTGAATGAATGGGAGGGAGGGATCTATGCCTAGAGTACCACCCAGCCTTCCAGCCTTCATGTGAACAGGCACAATCCTGTACAAGCGCTAATGCTCTCTTTTTAGTTAAAGGAGTCATTGGTATCTGGTAAGCAGATATCTATTATTCCAAGGTGATCTCTTCCTCTCTGGTGACGGAACCTTTTATCATCGATAAGATTTTGTTGCATCTATGAAGATCTATGCTGTTTTCCTTGGTTTTGTTTTTTTCACTATTTTTGCTCTAATCTCTTCACTGGAGTGGGATAATTAATTATCACGAATATATTCAACTCACCTTTAAATTAAGGACTTTATATTTTGAACCAATATATATCAAGATTTTTGAGCAATTTGTTTCTAGCACATTAACATATTGTGGTTCATTATTATTGTTGTGAATCGTGTGTATATGTTTATAATTATTTAGCAATTATCATCACTTAATTTTTTTAGGTCTACAGCGCTCCCTAGTGTATACCATTTCTAGATTTGATTTTCTCATTCAAATTAAGGGGAGCAGCTTGCCATCTGTTTTTGGGATTTTTTGTAACGATTGATCATTCACGGGTGATTCATCTTTTTGTTATTTTTATATTTTTTTCATTTGTTGTTTTTTTCTATTGGTTTAATCTTTTTTTGACACCATTGGCGCGGAAGTATTTTATACCGATATGAAGGGAAAAACGAGTAAAAAACAGAGCCCAACGAGCTTGTCGTGGCTTCAGTCTCTCGGCAGATCTTAAATACTCTAGATTTTTATGGTCCGTATATATCAGTATGGGATGGTTAGCGCCCTCCAACAAGTATCTCCACTCCTCCAGTGCTGCTTTGATGGCTAACAGCTCACAATCTCCTACATCGTAATTTCTTTCTGCTGGAGAAAGTTTCCGTGAGAAGAAGGCTACTGGGTGCATCAAGACTTTAACCCCTTGACATTGGGAACAAACTGCCCCCACTGCTGTTTCGGAGGCATCTACTTCAAGGATGTAGGGTAAGGACGGGTCAGGGTGGCTGAGAATAGGAGCCGAAGTGAAAAGTTTCTTCAATGTTTCAAAGGCGCTTCGTTCCTCGGAGTTCCAGCAGAATTGTAGGTTTTGTTTGGTTAGTTGTGTTATTGGGGTGATGATGGCAGAGAACCCTTTAATGAATTTCCTATAAAAGTTCGCAAAACCTACGAAGCGCTGTACCCCCTTCTTGTCTGTGGGTACAGGCCATTCCAGTATGGCGGACACCTTTTGGGGGTCCGTTTCAACTCCTGCTGTGGAAATTACAAGTCCCAAAAATTGAATACTCTGCCGGTCAAATTTGCATTTCTCCGGTTTTGCATACAGCTTGTGTTGACGGAGTCGGCCTAACACAATACTGACGTGCTCTCGGTGTTGATCAAGGGAACCAGAGAAAATTAAAATATCGTCCAGGTAGACAATTACGAAGATATCCAACAGGTCTCGAAACACATCGTTAATAAAGTGTTGGAAGGTGGCCAGGGCATTGCAGAGCCCAAAGGGCATGACCCGATACTCGAAGTGCCTGAATCTGGTGCGGAAAGCTGTATTCCACTCATCCCCTTTTCGGATACATATCAGGTTATAGGCACCTCTCAAGTCCAGTTTAGTAAAAATGGTTGCAGATCTCAGTTTTTGGAAAAACTCAGTCATTAGAGGCAAGGGATAGCGATTCTTAATCGTAATTTTATTTAGCTCCCGATAATCCACACAAGGGGCGGAGAGAGTGGTCTTTCATGGTTACGAAGAATATCCCTGCTCCTGCTGGGGAGGTGGAAGGACGGATAAACCCCTTCTTGAGGTTCTCATCAACATACTCTTTCAGTGCCTCTTGTTCTCGCTCTGATAATGGGAATACACGACCAAATTGAATCGCAGCTCCGGGCAAGAGATCAATTGGACAGTCGTATGGGCAGTGGCACGGCAAGGTATCAGCTCCTTGTTTGCTGAAGACGTCAAGGTACTGGTGGTAGGGTTTGGGTACAGATTGGAGAACATCTTGATCAAAGGCCATACAGAATAGGTTTGCCGACGTACTCATAGATCCTGGTAGACAATGCTTCAAACAATATGGTGATGAAAACTTGATCTCCCCGGACAACCAGTTAATCTGAGGGTTATGGGCCTGGAGCCAAGGTAAACCCAGGATGACAGGAAACAAGGGGGAAGTGATAGCGTCAAGACACAAAAGTTCCTTATGTTGATGGAAAGAAGTAACGGGTAAAGGAGGTGTCTCCTGAGTTACGGGTCCAGAGCTGATGCGTGAGCCGTCAGCTAAAAAGATAGACAGTCCATGCGTTTTTGGCCGCAAGGGAATATGTTGCTGGGCGGCAAATTTTAAGTCAATGAAGCAACTGCATGCTCCGGAGTCCACAATAGTGTTAATGGGAATAGTCCTTTCTGGAAGCTGGACTAACAGAGGAAGGATAAGATGGGCTGACTAGGCAGGTAGCATCGTGAGGTTAGTAGGAGGAAACTTCCTCATCTTTGCAGGACACCCATGAACATAATGGCCAGCCTCTCCACATTATGGGCAAAGATTCTTCTGCCGGCAGCGTGATCGCTCCTCTGGAGATAGCGTGTGGCGTATCACTCCGAGTTGCATGGGCCATGGAGCAGCAGGTGCAGGTTTGATGGAACTTGGGCCGGCAAGGGGCTGAACAGGAGCCTTTGGTGTTATCCATGCAAGGTGGGTCTGCTGGATGCATCTCTCTGATTGGCGCTCACGGACCCGCCGGTCAATCTGAATTACCAAACTGATAAGTCCTTCCAAGGTATCAGGTATTTCTGCTCGGGCAAGTTCATCTTTCAAGTCCTCAAATAGACCCATGCGGAACTGGTACCGCAGAGCTGCATTATTCCACTGGGTGTCTGCACTCCAGCATCTTAAGTCCGATACATAGTCCTCCATTGCTCTGCGGCCTTGCTGGAGCGCATGGAGAGCAGCTTCTGCCGTGGAAGTACGTAATGGATCGTCCTATAGTTGTGACATAGCATCAAGAAAAGATGACATAGTATGCGTATGTATGTCGTCTCCTTCCAGCAACCGGTGGGCCTAGGCTTGAGGATCCCCTTGTAGTAGTGAGATAGTAAACCCCACTTTGGTGGATTCCAGCACAAAAGTCCGGGGTTGTAAAGCAAAATACAACTGACATGCGTTGCGGAAGGCCCGAAACTTGATGTGCTCCCCAGAGAATCTCTCAGGAACAGGAACTCTGGGCTCAGGTGGAGGTGCAGTGAAGGATACTGGAACTGAGCTGGCAGGGAGTGTCTGGATCTGTCCTTCCAACTTAAGGTACCCTTCATGTAGGGACTGTACAGCTTGTTTGAGGGTTGAAAGGTTGCGGCCCACCTCCTCCATCTGCGAGACTCCTTCTGTAGGCTCAGTCATGGCTGTCTGATACTGTCACGTACCTGGTATCAGAGCCCAACTGTAGAAGGAGACCTCTCTTACAGCCCTGGCTCGGGGACCACTGGGGTTGCAACAGGGGTACAGGAGCACAGCGAGGCAGGAGTGCATGTATGATCCGTGGTAGCTGATGCAGGTGGTAGAGGTGATCCACCAGATGGACTGGTAGCGGAAGCAATAGGAAGAGGTGGAATAGGTGCGGGTCAGCGACCCCTGGATCTAGGCGGAGCTGGATCAGGAACAGACTAAGCAGAGTGAGACAAGCCGGGTCAGAACGGGCAACAGGTAGTACAATCAGCAGGCAAAGGATAATCAGTAGGCAGGCAAAGGTTTGGCAACAGGAGATCAATAGTTTTCAGAAGTAGCAAGGTCAAGCAGGCCGGGTCAGGAGAGGAGAAGGCAGCAGTAGTCAATGAAGCAAGGTCAGGTAACATAGCAGGTTCAGGATCAGACTCAGGTTTAGACTGCAGATTAGACAGCACTGTACCAGAGCAGCTGCTGGCCTTTTAAAGGGGAACTGGCGCCAAGCCGAGTCAGCGCGCGCACACGCGCGCCTGTGCCAGTTTCGTGACTCTGCGCGCGCTCACACACCGCTTCCTGGTACAGCGCACTCCCATAGGAACACGTGTGCGCATGCGTGCACGCCTGAGTATCTGTCCTGCCACAGGATATCCCTGACAGGATCTTTCTCTTACCTCACGCTAGCTAAGTTAGACAGTTTGTGGAGAAGTGAAATGGTCAATTCTTATGTACCGCAGGATCTCCAAGGGCTTGCATTGAGTCTCACTAAAAATACCCGGACTGTAGCCAGCCTTACGAAGTGCGGGGGAGTATGTGGTGAGGAGGCAAAGTGGGGCAAAAGACTTACAAGGAGAAATTAAGAGCAAGCCAGACGCAAAGAAGAGGAATAGAGCAGGGTGGAGAAGAACATGAAAGGTCGTTCCCAAAAAACTGCGGAATCTAAAAAGTCCAGAGAAAGTTTGAATTCAAGCTCCATCCAAAAATATTTAAAAGAAGCGCAATTAAAAAGCCCGGCCATGGATAATAGGCAACAGAGTGTGAAAGATAAAAAGAAGGATCCAGCTAAGAACAAAGGAGCCCAAGGGGGGACCCCCAGAAGCGGATTTGGACCTCAGTATGGAGGCAGTTACAGATACACTCCCAACAAAAATGGAGATGCAGGACATGTTTTCCAAACTAGAGAACTTAATTAAAGCAAAGATTCTCAATGTAAGGTCAGATTTGGGGCACCTCTTGAAGCGAGTGGAAGTGGTTGAGGAGGCATCAGAACAACAGACGCTTGAGATTATCGCTCTGAAAAAATCAAATAAAAAAGCTACAGTCAGATCAGCGGGAGATGCTATATAAATCGGAGGAACAGGAAAATCAAAATAGGCGGCAAAATCTAAGGATTAGATCTATTCCAGAACAGAGAGGAGAAGATCTGTTCTTAAAGATGAAAGAAATTTTCAACCCACTCCTGGGAAGAAGTCTAGATGAAGAATTAAAAATCGATCGAGTCCACAGGATAAGAAAACCCCCAAGTGTGAGAGAAGATGTACCCAGGGATATTATTGTTAAGTTTCATCAATATGAGGACAAGGCAAAGATCTGGAGCAAATTGAGATGAGTCCAACCGGTGAAATTTAACGTCAGTGAAATTCAAATATTCTCCCATCTCTCGGCCGGGACCCTGTTCAGGAGACGTCAATTAAGACCTTTATTGGATTCACTGAGGGGGGCTAATTTAAAGTATAGTTGGGGTTTCCCATTAGCTTTAAATGTGATGAAAGAGGGTAAGAACTTCAGATTGAAAAATGTGGAGGACTTACAGAACTTCTGTAGGAACTTAAATATTCCAGTACCAACTATCCCTGAAGGGGTGAACCTATTACTAAAGGGTAGGCTTAGGAAGAGGGGCGTGAGAATTGTGGAATAATCAATGGGTGGTGGGAAGAGTTAAAAGAAAAAAAAAAAAAAAAGGTTTAAAGGCTGTGGGGAGGAGGGAAGGAGTGGGTTGGGGACGGGGGGGGGAAAGATGAGGGAAAGGTATTGGTACCCCCGTGTTCTTCTTCCTCCCTCACCCTTTCGGAGGGGGGGGGACCACTGTGGCCCATTGTGAGAGCCTCACCCCATTGCACGGGGGGACGCAGGTTGAGATGGTGGCAACCTCAATGCTGCGACCCTGTGGTCAGGTATTGGCGGGGGGAGGGGGGTGGGGGGGAGTGGGGGATTTGGAGGCGTAGAGGGGTGGGGGAGAGGGGAAGGAGGGGGTTGGGTGTTTCTGCAGATTCTTTTCAAGCAGAGGGCAAAGGGTATGTGCATGAGTCTGAAATAAGGTATGTCCTAAAGATCGGGTCTGATGGAAATCAATTGCTTGACGTATAATGTAAAAGGGTTAAATTCTCCCGTTAAGAGGTTCAAAGTGCTTAAAGAGTTACAGCACTATGGAGCGGATATAGTTTTTTTGCAGGAGACCCACTTGGTGTTGGAGGAAGGCATTAAGCTGTACTCAAGGAATTTTCCGAGTTGGATCTACTGCGATTCCCCCATTAAACGGGCGAAGGGAGTGGCAGTCGGTTTCTCTAAACGGATTAAATATGCATTGATAGAAAGGAGAGCGGATCCGGAAGGCCGTTTCTTATTTTTGAAGGTTAAATTTGGGGAAAGGATTTTCACTCTTGCCAATGTATATTGTCCGAATAGAGACCCGATTAAATATCTCTCCCAGACCCTGAATAGATTGATGGACTTTAAGGTGGGGGAAGTGATATTGGCGGGAGATTTTAATTTTTGCCTGGATCCAGCCTTGGATAGTTCATCTAGTGCACGGGAAGTAAGTAAAAACCTCTTAACGAGCATAGGGCGGAAATTGCATAACTGTCAAATGATAGATGTATGGAGGGTACAGCATGGGAAGGTGAGGGATTACACATTCTTCTCTATGGTGCACGGGACCTATTCAAGGCTGGATTATTTGATGGTGGATCACAGTTTATTGGACTCTGTAGGGGAATCGAAGACAGAGATCATGACACTGTCAGATCATGCCCCTGTCATGATGAAGGTGAAAATAAAAGGGCTCCAAAGGTCTCCGTATACTTGGCATCTGAATGAAAATCTAATTAATTTAATCTAATCTAATCTAATCAACAGGAAATTGATTCGTTTTTTTTGGTCAATGATACCGGAGAGATCTCGGGGGCAGTCCTATGGGAGGCCTTCAAGGCTTATATAAGGGGGGTTTTAATCTCTATTGGAGCGGGTGAGAAGAAAGAGAAGGCTAAAAGGAAAGAGAGTCTTGTCGAGTTTTGTCGTGGAACAACTACATAAAGCCGGTAAGAGAATCGATAGGCCCATGCTATAACAACTGATAATTAAAAGAGAAGAATAAAAAGACTTATTGGAGAATGAGTCCGATAGGATTATGAATAAACATCTAAGAGATAGCTACCAGGGGGGAAACAAGGTGGGCAAACATTTGGCAACAATTTTGAGAAAAAAAATATATGAATTTCATCGACAAGATTCAAAATAAAAAAGGCAAATTGAGGCATACATCTAAAGAGATAGGTGAAGAATTCAGGCAGTATTTTTCATCCCTCTACTCTGTTAGGCAAAGGGAAAACAGTGACAGGAATAAGGAGGAAACGGTGAGAGATTTTTTGAAAGGGGCGGGGCTTCCTGTTTCATCTGAAAATGACATAATAGAATTAGAGAGACCTATAACCGAAGAAGAGATATGCCTAGCTCTGAAATCATCTCCTCCGGGCAAAAGCCCTGGACCGGATGGTTTCACATCTAGCTTTTACAAAAGATTTAAAGACTCCTTGGTTCCAAGGCTCTGCCAGGTTTGGAATGGGCTGGGGAAGCAAGGAGAATTGTGCAAGGGAGCGTTAATGGCATCAGTGACCCTAATTCTTAGAGACCACACCTTATGCTCTAGTTACAGGCCGATTGCGCTTTTAAACGCAGACATCAAATTATATGCCAAGGTGTTGGTACTTCAGCTTAAGGAAAAAATGTCCTACTTGGTCAAACCGGACCAAGTGGGATTTATCCCAGGAAGAGAAGGAAGAGATAATGGGGTGCGGTCTCTTCTCATTTCTGAGGCCATTAAATCCAGCGGATCCCCAGGTCTATTTCTGTCGATAGATGCCGAGAAGGCTTTCGACAGAGTAGACTGGGGATTTATGTTCAAAACGCTTGAAGACATGGGAATCGGACCTACAATGCTAAAATGGAGTAAAATCTTGTATAACCATCCCACAGCATTTCTGAAGGTTAATAATCTAGCCTCAACATAGTTCAAAATGGAAAACGGGACTAGACAAGGATGCCCGCTCTCTTCTCTGTTATTCGTTTTGACTTTAGAGCCCTTACTGGCCACGATCCGAAAAAATCCAGACATTAACGGCTGCATAGTGGGAAAGGAGGAGCACGAATTGGCTGCTTTTGCCGACGATGTTCTTCTCTTTATCACGAAACCTAGGATCTCGATCCCCAATTTGCTGTCCACATTGAAGAAGTACGGAGAGCTGTCAAACTATAAAATTAACCTTGATAAATTGGAAGCACTAAAGATTAATGTTGATAAGCAGGAAGTAGCAAGACTTAGGGCTCTTTTACATGGACGATCCGTATGTCCGTTTTTCATCCTTCCGTTTTCGGATGAAAAACGGACATACATGTATCCCTATGGAGCGTCGGATGTCAGCGGTGACATGTCCGCTGACATCCGACACGCTCCGATCCGAAAAGTGTAACGGAGGAAAACCCTGCTTTTCCATCCGTTTTCGGATCGAGTGACGACAGACTCTACGGTCCGTCATCATCCTATCCCCCATAGGGGAGAGCGGCGCTCTGACACTGTGCAGCGACGGACCTGTCATCTTCCTGCTCAGCGGGGGTCGGCGGAGTGATCCCCGCTGAGCAAGCGGGTGTTCACGGGGTGGATCATCACTGATGCGCCCCGTGTGAAAGAGCCCTTAGAGAGGTGTTTCATTTCCCTTGGAGGGAAACCATTAATTACTTGGGGGTTAAGTTAGCAGATTCTCTAAGGGAGATTTACTTGCTGAATTTTATCCCATTACTAGATGAAATTAGAGCAGAAATAAAAAGAATATCGCACCGCCCGATCTCATGAATCGGGCGTATTAACACAGTTAAAATGGTGCTGGCCCCAAAGGTGTTCTATAAGATGCAGATGCTCCCAATTCCCCTGCCTCAATCATACTTTAGAACGTTCACAGGATTAATAAGTAGTTTTGTATGGAATAATAAGAAACCTAGGATAGTGTACACGGTGTTGAGCAGAGAGAAAGCACAGGGGGGGTTGGCCATCCCAGACTTTAAAAAATATTATAAAGCGATTGTTTTATCACGGGCGATAGATTGGGCAAAAGGAGGTATTAATAAAAGATGGGTTAATTTGGAAATGGGTTTAAGTAATGCACGGCTAAATCACTTGTTTTGGAACTCTCCTCAACATAGGAATCTAGGTCCAAATACACACGATATAACACACCACACATTTAAAATTTGGGACCAGATCCATCTTAATAACAAATTGGAGTATAATTCACCTTTAATTTATTTAAAAGACAACACGTATTTTCCCCCGGGGATGGTGGAAGTGGGAGGAAATTGGATTATGAATAGAGAAACACAATTAAAAGATATCACTAAGAAAGGAAAAATTTGCACATTTCAGGAACTATTAATAGGAAGGGATTTAATGAAGGTAAATGGGTGGTGGTACGGCCAGCTCTCGCACTTTGTCGGAAGCATTCCTGGGTCCTTTGAGAGAGGAAGAAGACTACAGGACAATAGAGAGGCTATTTTGTAGGGAAATAGCAAGGAGGAATGTTTCTGCATTATATGAAATCTTGTTAAGTAGAAGAGGGCTGGAAGTGCCGCCATTCATAAAAAAATGGGAAAATGCATTGGAAGTAGTGTGTAAAAAAAGTTTGGTGGGGAGCATCCTGGGGGCAACACATAGTTCGGCAATAGACATGAAAAGGATTGAGACAAATTACAAGTGCCTGGCCAGGTGGTATGTGACTCCTGTTAAAATCAGCAAATTCCAATCTGACAAATCCCCTAACTGTTGGAGAGGCTGTACGGCCCCGGGAATGATGGCGCATCTTTGGTGGGGTTGCCCAAAAATTAAAATATTCTGGAGGGAGGTGATCCAGCTTATCGAGGAGATTACGGGTAAGGTTATCCCGTATGACCCTTGGGTTTGTCTGTTTCACGGTTCTGAGGGATCGAATAGAGGGTATAAATCTTCCCTAATTCCCATGTTTCTAAATTCAGCAAAGAGTGCATTACCAAAAAAATGGCAGGAAGTAGAGGGGCCTAGGAGTTGGGATTGGATTTCAAGGGTTAATGAAATTTATATTTTAGAGAAGACTGAGGCAGCTGACTGCCCGCTAAGGGATCAAGATGATAGTGGAGGTAGGTGGGTCAGATGGGAAGCCTTCAAAAAATCTGAGAGATTTGCTGAAGTTATCATGAATTAATACATGCACATCTATTCTTGTGGTCGTTATTCTGGTGCCGGATGGAAAGTACCTGCGGGGAGGGGGGGGGGGGGGTATTGGGGCGGAGGGAAGGGAATGCTGGGGGCTTAAGGGGGGTTCATTGTCTTATAGAGATATGTATAATTGAAGAGTGTAATTCTTTTTGTATTTTCATATATAAAATTAAATAAAGAATTAAAAAAAAAAAAAAAAAACTTCACACTGCATGTCGGTTTTGTCACACTTTAATGATCAACCAGCTGAACTAAGAAACTCTATTGATCGCTTATCTGCCGCGTACGAATGCTACCAGCGGCTGTTTGCAAAATACACAGCTTTCTTGCAGGACTGTAATATGGAGGACTCCTCAGCAGAACTGACAAGGGCTGATGCACTAAACCAACAAAGTGATCTCTTAGTGCAAAAAGCCCAGTGTAAGGCAGAACTCTGCATTGCTCAACTGCAGGAGACCAGATCTCACAGATCCACATCAACCTAGCACACTGCACGTTCTTCTAGATCCTCTCGCTCCAGAAGTTTAACATTAAACAATAAGATAATAGAGGCCCGTGTTGATGCGAAATCAAAAAAAGTGCAAAGCTCCTTTACCAGAAAGGAAGCAGAAATAGAAACAAAGATGAAAGCTCAACAAGCAGAAGTAGAGGCAAAGATGAAAGCTCAATGAGCAGAGGCAGATTCCCAATTAAAGATTCTGCAAATGGAAAAGGAAGAAGCAGCTAAAAAAAAAGGGGGGGGGGGATGTGTGGGACTTTAAATGAGGCACAATATGTGCCTCCATCCCGGGTTCAAGTACATAAAAAGGGAGTGTGGAACTTTAAATGAGGCAATTGACTTGTGGAGGTAGAGTATATAGTAATAGTTTTTTATTTGTAACAATAGTATAAAAGTATTTTCATATATATACATGCACAATGGCATAAACATAATGGATACATATACATTAGCTAGGCAACACAAAAACATAAAAGATAGCAAATGTTAATAAATGTACTACAAGAGGTTTCATAT
Organism: Aquarana catesbeiana; assembly: GCF_042186555.1. Classification (NCBI taxonomy): domain Eukaryota; kingdom Metazoa; phylum Chordata; class Amphibia; order Anura; family Ranidae; genus Aquarana; species Aquarana catesbeiana. Next base: position 273,457,449 of record NC_133331.1, on the reverse strand, counting down.
TGGCAGGCATTGGTAAATCATATGCAAAAGAGCTGCTATAAGATAGGTACACATTGATAATTACATAGTACTCAATGAATTTTGGATGTATAAAAAAGTATATATGGGCCAGTAAGTAGGTAATAAGCCAGACTTGTCTAAGCACCCCATGGAAACTCGACGCGTTTCATGGCTACATGCCATTCATCAGGAGTTGGGTACAGAAGTAAACTGTAAATATAAATAAATATATAATGTTAGCAAATATATTCTACCCCTTTAGAGGGAGAAAAGACCTCATGGGGAAAGATTTATACTCACAGGTCGGCTGGAGCACTGTGCTTGGCTGGCACCGAGGAGCATGGGACCCCAAATGTTTGTCTGTTCTAGAGCTGAGGCCAGGACCCCCACCCCAGCCAAGAAAACCTCCACATAGCATGTACTTGAACCTGGGATGGAGGCACATATTGTGCCTCATTTAAAGTCCCACACTCCCCCCCCCCCCCCCTTTTTTTTGCCTATATGCAACAGGGATGGAGGCAATTGATTTTTTGGTATTGGCAGTGTTCCCCTGTCATCCTTGTGTGAGGTCTGTCTTCGGTGGTAGTGCACCTCATTTAGGGTCCACACACTCAAGACATTTATAATGCTATGGCACCTGGTGGTATACTTGACGTTGTACTCTAGGTATATTTTCTATTTGAATAATCAAAACTTATACACAACAATGACTTATGCAATATCTGTATTAGATACACTAATTGATACCATGCCTATTTTCTGCAATTTATTTATACCAAAATATCTTTTCTACTGGGCCTCTGTTGTTCTATATGACTCCATTCACACTGAGGCTGGCTTGGATCGGGGATGTGGGGAGCCCTTTTCTTGTCTTGATTCCGGAGCTGCGATGCACAGCAGTACTTCCCTCCTGAATCACCTTTTGAGATATTGGTGGGGGGGGGCCTCCTGTGCATTGGCGTCATGCTATGACCTGTCTGTGGCGTCTTTTTGACGCCACAATACAGTGATGTTCTTGGTCCATCTCACATCGAAGATGGGGTTGGCGTGGCTCCACTTTGGCGCCTGTGCCGGTGTTGGATTTCACTGCCAACTCTTATAGGACGTACACGCGGTCGGACTTTGTTCGGACAGTCCGACAACAAAATCCATGGATTTTTTTCCGACGGATGTTGGCTCAAACTTGTCTTGCATACACACGGTCACACAAAGTTGTTGGAAAATCCGATCGCTCTGAACGCGGTGACGTAAAACACGTACGTCGGGACTATAAACGGGGCAGTGGCCAATAGCTTTCATCTCTTTATTTATTCTGAGCATGCGTGGCACTTTGTCCGTCGGATTTGTGTACACACGATCGGAATTTCCGACAACGGATTTTGTTGTCGGAAAATTTTATCTCCTGCTCTCCAACTTTGTGTGTCGGAAAATCCGATGGAAAATGTCCGATGGAGCCCACACACGGTCGGAATTTCCGACAACACGCTCCGATCGGACATCTTCCATCGGAAAATCTGACCGTGTGTACGGGGCATTACACTCATTCGATGGTGTGCATGACGTTGGTCAGGGACCTGCCCCATACCTGGATTACTTAAGCAGGTGAGCCTGATTGCCTACCATTTCACTGTGTGTTTGACACCAGGGAGGTAACACACACAGCCCATTCACTGGATACAGATACACGTAAGTTATGCACATTTTCTCTTTCCTTTTTTCAGCCTTTCCCCTTTTTCTTTTGACTCCTGCAACACACCTACCCACTGGTGTATGTGTGTATTTTCATACATGCACAACACTCATGAAGCCATACACGTGTCAAATATATATTTTTTATATGTCTAAAAGAGAGGGTGTGACCTGTCCACTGGATTAATGCACCAACATACCTCCATCCCAATTGGGTAAAAATTAAAGATAGAGGAGAAAAGCAGGACTTTGCGTGAGGCCTGTTGGCGATGAAATAAACTGAGTTGTATATGCTGGAGTATGTTATCTAAGGTGCGTCCCATGCATCATTAAATGCACAAAGGGTAAACCAGGTATAAATGGTACAAAAATATTATTTAATTACATAGGTCCTGAAGCCAGACACAGTCATGAAACAACATCATAGACAATATTTCAGCATAAAATAGACAATACATTTAAAGGGCATAGTACAAATACTGGTAGTGCAGATTTACAGTAGAGGATACAATGTATATTGGATGAATATATGCATCAATAGTTATTAACTCAGTGCAGATTTACAGTAGAGGATACAATGTATATTGGATGAATATATGCATCAATAGTTATTAACTCAACGCGTTTCTTGGCTTATAACCAATCATCAGGAGTCCGATGCAATTTAGGCTGCATTAAAACAATAAACATGTATTAATATATAGAGAGGTATATGAGAAAAAAATGCAGAAGAATTCAAATTTACTAACGTACTTACAGACAGTGTCTTAGTTTATGGTAATCTAAATTCTAGAATGCAGCATTGATCCAGGTCTACAAAGTCTCCCCCGGGGTTGAGGCAGGAAGCTCCCCCCAGGAGACCGTCGGCTACAGCCACCAAATTGACCAGGATACCCATAGGGGCCGCCAGGCAGGGACAAGCAACGAGGCCACAAAACCCTGAAATGATTGTGAATAAAATACAATAAGTGTGTGAACATGGAACAACCGTCGGAATTCGATAGGGTGACAAAATAGTGAGAAACCAAAGGTGAGTAGATATGGAATGTAGACCAGAGCCAGAAGAAGACAAAGAGAATGAAGAAGTTTGTAGGAGAATGATAGGGAAAGTGTGTGCAACTAATAATTTTTTTATTCTCTTCTCACACACATGTTTTTTCACTTTTCATTTTTTCACTTTTTCACTTTTTTTCACTGTTTTTGCACATATTTTTCTTATTTTCACACATTTTTTTCCAGAACACCACACTTACAATCATCCCCACACATGTGGAATGTGGTGCATGCTATGTGGAGGTTTTCTTGGCTGGGGTGGGGGACCTGGCCTCAGCTCCGGAACAGACAAACATTTGGGGTCCCATGCTCCTCGATGCCAGCCAAGCACAGTGCTCCAGCCGACCTGTGAGTATAGATCTTTCCCCATGAGGTCTTTTCTCCCTCTAAAGGGGTAGAATATATTTTCTAACATTATTTATTTATTTATATTTACAGTTTACTCCTGTACCCAACTCCTGATGAATGGCATGTAGCCATGAAACGCGTCAAGTTTCCATGGGGTGCTTAGACAAGTCTGGCTTATTACCTACTTACTGGCCCATATATACTTTTTTATACATCCAAAATTCATTGAGTACTATGTAATCATCAATGTGTACCTATCTTATAACAGCTCTTTTGCATATGATTTACCAATGCCTGTCAATATGAAACCTCTTGTAGTACATTTATTATTAACATTTGCTATCTTTTATGTTTTTGTGTTGCCTAGCTAATGTATATGTATCCATTATGTTTATGGCACTGTGCATGTATATATATGAAAATACTTTTATACTATTGTTACAAATAAAAAACGATTACTGTATACTCTACCTCCACAAGTCAATTGCCTCATTTAAAGTCCCACATTCCCTTTTTATGTGTATGAGAGTGAGAGTGATAACCCCAAATTTAGCACACCTGCTCCCCATTCACACCTGAAACCTTGTAACACTAATAAGTCACATGATACCGGGGAGGGAAAATGGCTAATTAGGCCCAGTTTGGACATTTTCACTTAGGGGTGTACTCACTTTTGTTGCCAGCGGTTTAGACATTAATGGCTATGTGTTAAGTTATTTTGAGAGGACAGAAAATTTACACTGTTATACAAGCTGTACGCTCACTACTTTATATTGCAGCAAAATTTCATTTCTTCAGTGTTGTCACATGAAAATATATTTACAAAAATGTGAGGGGTGTACTCTTGTGAGATACTGTGTATGTGTGTATATATACAGTGTATATATATATATATATATATATATATATATATATATATATATATATGTACAGCACTGTTAGTGTACAGTATATACAGTGTACTGAAGTGGTTAAGGGAAACAAGCAGCCTGGCAGGCCAGGATAGGAGGGGGGGACGCTCAACATGGGGAGGGTGCTTTGGGGTCTCATCCCCACAACCCTCATCCCCCTTAACAAGGGGGCCCCCAGATCCCACCCCCCCCCCAATGTGAATGGGCACAGGGTACATTATACCCCTACCCATTCACCAAAAAAAGTGTCACAAAGTAAAAACTACAAGACAGTTTTTGACAATTCCTTTACTAAAAAAAGAAAAAAAGTGTCCCGCGATGTCCATCCATCTTCAATCACGCCGCCCGACGGCCCTGAAAAATAGAAAAAAAAAAGCTCCACCTCGATGGGAGGCGTCCTGTTAACTGCTGTCTTTTTGCTGTGACAGCTGTTATATAGGCAAAAGTGGGGCCACCCGGTGACGTAACCGAATGACCCCCCCCCCTTCTGACTGTCACAGCGAAAAGATAGCAGTCCTCGGGCGTATTTTAGTTTTTTTTTTTCCATTTTTTTCGGGTCCGTCGGGCAGCGTGATTGGCGATGGATGGATCGCGGGACACTTTTTTTTTAGTAAAGGAATTGTCAAAAACTGTCTTTTGTGTTTTTTACTTTTTGACACTTTTTTTGGTGAATGGGTAGGGGTACCCTCCCCATGTTGAGGGCAAGTGCCCTGGTATGGTTCAGGAGGGGGAGGGGTCGCTTGCTTGTCCCCTCCCTTTCCTGGCCTGCCAGGCTGCATGCTTGGGTAAGTGTCTGGTATGGATTTTGGGGGGACCCCACGCCAATTTATTTTCATTTTTTTTATGGGTAGGTGCACTGTTGAATCAATTAATATGTTTGGCACTGTATGATATCGAATGTTCTTGCCAGTACATACAGTTTGATCAGCATGCAAGTCTGAAGTATGAATACAAACATAAAATACCTTTTTGGAAAGTGCTTGCAACCAAAAATAAAAGTAAGTAAAGAGATATTTAACTAATATTGGTTTATCTGCCAAAACAAAGGTTGGAAATCCCTGTGTTCACCAGCAGGTGGTGCAATCAGACAATTTTATCAGTGCATTCACTTTTTTTTTGTATACTATAGCACTCTATCTATCTATCTATCTATCTATCTATCTATCTATCTATCTATCTATCTATCTATCTATCTATCTATAGATAATAAGTCAACAACGTCATGATGTTTTCCATCACTTTTTTTTAGATAAATTACCTTTTGAATAATAATAAAAAAAATACATCTAGAGATCAGCTAACTGATTTTAACAAATTGGTATTGGACCCAAATATGCACTTGGCAGCATACACCAATTTTCGTTAACTTCTTGGTGACATTCAGCAGGCTCCCCCATGCTGCTCTGCATGCCCTCAAATCCTCATTTGTGCCTTTCTGTATTTTCTTACAGCCAGTCAGAAGGGATTGTTGTCTGAAACATTTTAGGATGACAGTGGTTGGTGTTTTCCAAATTAATGTCACTTTAACTTTTGTTCATCCTTTTATACCATCAGTGCTGTTAATCTTCTTCATCCTTTTACTGTCACTTGTTTACTTGTACTTGTTCTCACCCATTTACAAGTACTTGCTCCAACATTGGCTGCTCATGATTGGTTTTGACCAACTTCCTGGTGGAAAAAGGGGCATGGCTGCTTGTCATCAAAACCAGGGACCTCACCTGGGTGAAATGATGATTGCTAGTTAATACTGAATTTCAGATATCAACTTTGGACTGAATTTCCCAGATCTGAAATCTAATATCCAAATTTCAGTGTTTTTTTTTGTGTCATTATGCATAATGAAAAATATTCATAAATTCTAAATTTTGGAGGTTCGTGAATTTGTAACAAGTTTGGCCAAACCACAGCTTATCAAACTATTCAGAGTTCATTTCTAGTGAAAATGCAGGAGCAAAGAGGAGTGACAGTTGTCTACCAATAATACTCAAAAAGGTAAGCAATCTTATGTGTAAATGAGGGTGAGAAACAATGTGAATTACTAAAACTTTATACAATCCTTATACACATTATCCATACACATCATAAACCATAATTAAAATTGTGAATAACTAATCAAGAATATGAATAAAAATGAGAATACAATTATAGTGCACACCTGGTGTCCATATATGAAGCCCAAATGGAATTCCAAATTCAGTATAAAACTTGTGAGATAACAAAAGAGGAAGGAATGGGACTTTGTATGAGGCATCTCACTGAATTAATACTTTGTTCATATTGATCATTGAATTATTTATTGATTACAAATCAAGTTAAAAAATATCAATAATCTTTAGTAAAGAACACAATAAATAACAGTTCACTTGTATGAATATACAATTATTAAACAAAGTAAAATACACCATGAGTAGCAGTGCAATTTCATAAAACACTCATCCATTGATAATAATTAAATAAACATAAGCAATTCCTTTTAGTGAGCCAAACATATCTGGGCATCAGTTCAATGATATACTCGACGCACGTTTCATGGCTTACACCAATCATCAGGAGTATAATGCACTCATATCTCTAAATATAGGATTCCCTTTAAACGGAGAATCTCTCAAAAAAAGGTCTATAACATACAAAGCGGCCCAATAGTGATGCCCTACCTATGTCCAAGGGAGAACGGGGGACAGGGATGATGATCTCCCCCCGGGGCTGAGGTGAGGAATCCAATCCAGACCAGAGACAGCAGCCAGGTGAAGACTACAGTCAAGGGAGATGTGTATGCATATACCCAATACTTAAACCCAATTGAGCATCTCTGGAGAGACCTAAAAATGGCTGTCCACCAACGTTTACCATCCAACCTGACAGAACTGGAGAGGATCTGCAAGGAGAAATGGCAGAGGATCCCCAAATCCAGGTGTGAAAAACTTGTTGCATCTTTCCCAAAAAGACTCATGGCTGTATTAGATCAAAAGGGTGCTTCTACTAAATACTGAGCAAAGGGTCTGAATACTTATGACCATGTGATATTTCAGTTTTTCTTTTTTAATAAATCTGCAAAAATGTCAACAATTCTGTGTTTTTCTGTCAATATGGAGTGCTGTGTGTACATTAATGAGGAAAAAAATGAATTTAAATGAGTTTAGCAAATGGCTGCATTATAACAAAGAGTGAAAAATTTAAGGGGGTCTGAATACTTTCTGTCCCCACTGTATATACACATTTTTTTCTTCCTATGGAAAACAAAAAAATAAACTAATAACACTAATGAGGAGTGGTAATTTTGGCACAAAAACAGGTCCTTGATAGTAGAAAAGAGCTTCCTTAACCCTTGGGAGCCATTGCATCCTTAAGAAGCACCAAAATAGTTTCGTTTTGTCAAAATACTGAAATTGAGCAGAAATCTCCCAATGTTTGGCCAAACTTTTGGCGTAAATGAAACCTCTCAATTTCCCTCATCCCTAATGCAGATCCACTGCTGGGAGGAGGACGCAGAGTAAGCTGAGCTGGCTTAGACATCAGTGCTTCTGCTGTAAGCTTTGAAGATGCCCAGTGCCCACAGCTATAGAGGTCAGTGAGATCATGCTTTATGCCTGGTTCACATCTATCCGGTTTCGGGTAGCTGCATTTGCTCAAGCACAGCAGCGCATTCGTTTGTATGTGCTGCTGTATCTCCTGGAGACGCAAGGAGAAGGTCCCTGCACCTTTTTCCAAAAATATGGCCGCAGGGAAATCATATTATACAGCGCAGTTCCCATTACAAGAAACCGCGCTGTGGTTTCCAGTGTGTGGGGTTGCCGTGGGTTAGGATTAATGGCACCCCCACACATCTCGTAAGCAGCAGTGCATTTTTCTCTGCCGGTGAGGGAAGGCATGCGATTATACACCTTCTCTTACCCACTCAGATGTGAGCCTAGCATTAAAGCTTGTAAATATTTAAATATTCACAGCCCAGCCAAAGCTACACTGTAAGCGAGATGGCAAATTCCATTTTGCTGAATGGCATTTTGTTACTAGAGTCAAGTCCTGGAATATATTAACTTTGCAATAATATATATACACTGTACCACAATGTTTTCCACAAAATGTAATTCTGCATGCAAAATATCTAATCAGCAAAAGTACAAAAACAAAACAACAAAAAACAAAACCCACAGTGACAAATTAATTTGATGCTAAACCTTGGCCATAAACAGGAACATGCATTAAAGCTTTCTGCACTAGGCCTCAGCCCTGATGGAAGACGCTCTTTCATGGCTGAAAGTCATCTCTGAAATTGGTTTTCTGAGGCGTATAAAGCCTCTGCAATGACAGACACAGAAGCCAGGACTCCGCTGACAAATAGTTTGTGGCAGGCGGGTGGCCTGCGGTTACAGGGGTTGGTGAAAAGTCAACCAATGTTTGTGTTATGCCTCCATGACAAGAAAACAGGCCGCGTCGTCCTCTCTTCACATGACGCTTTCAATAAAATGTCACACTGACGATGGCCATTTATTTGCTGCCGCTCTTTGGATTCCTTCAACCATCTATAAGTGTTTTCACGTTCACTTAGTAATGACTTTAAATCTCGAGAAACATGTTTTAAAATGAGATAAATTGTTTAATTATAGCTCTGCTGTACATTAGATAAGATGCTATAACTGAAAGCATTATGATCCTTTAAATGAAGATCTGCTGAAATTGGTTTAATCTTTTAACACCTTTTTCTATAAAATTATTGTGTTTAATACTCTTACACAATGTGTGTATATATGCCAGCCTCTTAAACTACATTATGCTGCTGGACAGGACACTTGGGTTATGGTAACTACTGAGCTGTAAGTTTACCTTTTGATAGTTCATTTCACAACTGTAGCTGGCTACTTGCTGTTTGTGATCACTCCACTCTCGCATTCACACTAGCTTTCCGCAGCACTTCCACTAGACCTATGCTGCACCTAAACCGACTCAATACTGTGGTTCTACTGAACTGTCGCTGTTTCTGGCCCACATCGGTTATATACATATTCAAGAACTACACTACCTCTAACTGCCTGCAGGTTAGTCAGGACTGTCATTAAGTGCACCAACGCTTATTAACCACAATGACGGCTACAGCGCAGTCGGATAACTCCGGGAGGGCGTACTATGACATCCTCCCAGAATCACTCTCCCGCGCTCCCCCTTACCATTATTATTCAGCTTACCCCAATTACTGATTGCCTGTTACTACCTTTATTTGACGGCAATATATTACGTTTGTTCATACTAATGAATTTGTAGCATTGAAGCATTATTGTTGGGTACTTGGCATTACTGTCAGTATTTTCTCTGCGTTTGTTTGTGTACTCAACCTGGTGTGTCAGAGGGGCTAAGGTTTTTGAGAAGGTTGAAGCCAGCAACAGAGGATCCATCTTCACCAGTGACTCCTTCAGGGGTAGCGCTACATAACATCTATATTGTAAAAGCAGTACACACATATTATATAGTATATTGTAATATTATATATTTATATTTGACAATCCAATATAAGCTTACTTTAAAAATCTCCTTTCATGTTGTGAGCGCTGCCACCTCTTTCCACAACTTCCTGGATTCCCTGCATACTTTGCAGCTTCTCCTCTGCTGTTTACTTACGATTTATAAGGACTTCAGGTCCCATGGTACCTTGCTGCATGCAAGCAGTGAATCCTGTACTGGCTCTGCCTCCTGAAACTCCTCATGTCAGTAACTCTGTAGATCAGAATCCAAATCTGAACCCAGGACCTCTATTGCGTCTGGCAGTAGCTCTTCATACTGTGCCACTTGAAATGCTGGACAGCTGCCTGCCTGTTCCTTTGGACAACTTTACTTTATACTTTTGTTTTTGGGGAACCTTGAACTCCTTACTCCTCCCATAAACTTCCTATTTAAAGCGGGGGTCCACCTATCTATCGTTTTTTTTTTTTGGAGTTCATTCACAAACTTTTCTTCTCAGCATTACATACTCACATATTGTGTGTAATATGTCCGCCTGTGTCAGATTTCGTCGGAAAGAATAACATATTATTCACTGCAGGCGGTTTCCATCTTCATTGTGGGCATTTGAAGCCCACAAGCATTTATTTCCTGGATGTGGTGAATGCTGTGCTCCCAGCATTCACCGCTCGTTCCCACACATGCTCAGTGGCATCCTGGGAAGCCTGAGACTAGCTCCCAGGAGTCTGGGAGAGACTAGAAACACGCCTACTCCCACGGGAGGAGAACCAGGAAGTGCAAAGAAGTATAGAAAAATAAAAGGTAATTACGGCGATTTAAATTTTTTTAAACGGCATGTCAGCATCTAGGCAAGGAAGAGAATACATACAGATATTGTTCAAAATTTGGGTGGAACTCCGCTTTAAGCCATGTCTCTGCACCTTCTGTTAGCCAGATTATTTTGCTCTTCTTCACCTGATATTTTGCTTCTTGCGCTCCTGATGCCATCCTTATCTTTACTATCACTTCGCTTGTTCATTGACTATGTATCAGCTCGATCCCAACCTGCAACCACTCATTACTGATCATTGGCTTGTTCTTCTACTAAGCTTCTGCTCAAACCCAACCTGCTACATCTGTTACAAGACCCTGGTTACTTCACTTCTTGGTGGGACTATCCTTAGGGCCGTGACCAGACACTAGCACCCAAAACTCATCTCTGCCATCAGGAGCTTAGACTCTGTGCTGCAGGTAAGCCCACTTCACCTGCCAAGGGAGGGGGGTGAGTTGCTTGTGTACTTCTCCAGCTGGTTACTGTGTAAACCTTTCTTCTGCTACTACTATATTTATTGGCCTCCAAGCCTGACCACTGGCCATGACACTGTAGTTCAGAAAGCAGGCTCTGTGAAATGTGTGACACAGCAGTGCCTACTCACAGGGCATAGTAAATGTTTCCCAAAATTTAAGTAAATGTGTAGGGATCTTCACAAAGTATGTTTACAAACTTCAAGAACATTTAGAGCAATGGGAGTAGGTTAGAAATAATTAAAATATGATGTGGAAATGAATATTTGATTTTACATATTGACCATAGACACACTTTAAAGTTTACCTGAACAGCTTTTTAAAAAAGGAGCTTCTTTTAAATGTCATACTTGTCAGAAAAACTCCTTGTGTGAGTGACTCTCTCAGTTCTGCCTAGATGTCAGGACAACATATGTACATTGGACACGGGCTCCGAGCAATGCAAGGGCAAGTGCTGCTCTGGGGTTCAAAATATTGTGTGACAGGGACAGTGAGCACACTTGTGTTTTGAACCTCCATGGAGTGGAATAAGGTCCTTAGAGAGTGTCCCTAAATTACAAGGAAACTTGAATGCGCTGTTTGGACAGCTACCTTGGAAATTATTTTGAATGTTGATACATTTTCACGTTATGCATTTAGGAGCTAAAAACATGCAAAACTAAATCCTAAGTATACAGCTAGTGGGGTCATTTACTGAGAAGCATGATAGTGGCTAAGTGGTTAGCACTTCTGCTGGGCAGCACTAGGGCCATTGGATTAAATCCCAAACGTGGAACTACCTGCCTAGATTTTGCAGGTTCTCCCTGTGCCTGCGTGGGTTTCCTTCCCCACTCTAAGGACATTGTATAAATAGAGTTATAGATTCCAGAGAGGGAGGCATAATTTTGCCCCTGTACAAATCATTAGTAAGACCTCATTTAGAATAGACAGTTCAGTTTTGGGCACCAGTTCACCAAAATAATATCGGAGAACTAGACAAAGTGCAGAGAAGGGCAACCAAACTGATAAGATGCACGGAGGAGTTCAGCTATGGGGAAAGATTAGCAGTAATGGATTTATTCTCTGTTGAGAAGAGGAGATTAGGGGGATATGCTTGCCATGTACAGTATCTCACAAAAGTAAGTACACCCCTCACATTTTTGTAAATATTTTATTATATATTTTCATGTCATAACACTGAAGAAATGACACTTTGCTACAATGTTAAGTAGTGAGTTTACAGCTTATATAACAGTGTAAATTTGCTGTCCTCTAAAATTAACTCAACACACAGCCATTAATGTCTAAACCTCTGGCACCAAAAGTAAAAATATCCAAATTGGGCACAAAGTGTCAATATTTTGTGTGGCCACCATTATTTTCCAGCACTGTCTTAACCCTCTTGGGCATGGAGTTCACCAGAGCTTCAAAGGTTGCCACTGGAGTCCTCTTCCACTCCTCCATGACGAAATCACGGAGCTGGTGGAAGTTAGAGACATTGCGCTCCTCCACCTTCCATTTGAGAATGCCCCACAGATGCTCAATAGGGTTTAGGTCCGAAGACATGCTTGGCCAGTTCATCACCTTTACCCTCAGCTTCTTTAGCAAGGCAGTGGTCGTCTTTGAGGTGTGTTTGGGGTTGTTATCATGAAAAAAACAACAAATGCAGGTGCCTCTGAGTTAAACTTGTTGTGGAAAATTTTATATTAATGTATTGTCATAAGAGTGTCTGTTCTCTCGCAGCCCACTCTAAAAAGCTGACTTGGGGAAGATTGATGCTGGTTGAGACCTGTTAGGTAGTGGAAAACTTCCTGGTGTTTGGAGAGAGGTGTTTGCGGAGAGAGGACATGTCCGCCAGCAAAGGGCCCCTGTGCAATGCACAGAACGATCGTCTGGTGGGGGTATGTTTGCTCTGCAAAGACATTATCGGTTAACGGTTGTTTGCTCTTGTCACCCCGGGATGCCTGATCAACATATTTGGGGTGCCATGACGTACACCTGCAGATAATCTCCCATCCACGAGGAACTCTGGTCATCTTCATTTGGTTGTATGTATTTTGTTGTTGAATCCTTACATGGTCATTCACATCCTGTGTTCATTTCCTGTGAGGTCACAAGCTTTGTAAGAGGTGTTTGGCTGTTGGAAGCCCAACCCTCAAGTTTTGGGACTTCCTGTTGATATGTCAATAAAGGGACCCCCGGCTGGGGGCCAGGGAGAGTGATGCTGAGCTGAGAACGTAAGGAGGTGCTGATGTCTGATTACTTGGAATGCCTGGGTTTTTAGGTAAGATGCATTTATTTCATTAGACGAAATTGGTATTATATCATAAAATGGAAATGGGTGCTTATTAGCACAGGAGATATGGCTGTGTGCATAGCTTACAGCCAAATTTCCATAACAGACTGTAAAGTGTGTATTAATAAAATCACATAGTAACTTACATCAGAGTAAGCAAAGAAGGGTACATCTGTGGGTAAATGCTCTGCGGGGCATCCATCACAATGGTGGGTTGAAGGTAAGCTGTCTCAGCAGCTCTGTGGGCTCTCCCGGCCAGCAGGAAGTTGGTATGGTGGTGGAGAGCTGGAGAGGAGGCTTGGAACGCTCCCTGAACTGCAGCGCTGGAGGGGATGACGTCACAGGTGTGACTGCAACGCGGTTCTGGGCTGGTACACCCTGGTCGTGCGAGGAATGCACGCTCCTTTTTTCAAGCTGGTTAAGATGAGCTGGATGTACTGTATTTAGCTCATCCAGCTCATCTTAACCAGCTTGAAAAAGGAGTGCGCATTTCTCCCACCACCAGGGTGCGCCAGCCTGGAAACGCGTTGCGATCACACCTGTGACGCCATACCCTTCAGCGATGTGATCCAGGGAGCGGTCCAAGCCTCCTATCCAGCTCTCCACCACCATACCATCTTCCTGTCAGCCGGGAGAGCCCACAGAGCAGCTGAAACAGCTTACCTTCAACTCACCAGTGTGGTGGATGCCGCGCAGAGCGTTTACCCACAGATGTACCCTTCTTTGCCTACCTTGATATAAGTTACCATGTGAATTTATTAATACACACTTTACAGTCTAACTCAGAGGCGCCTGCATTCGTTGTTTTTTTTCTTGCATATCCTAGAGACTGCTTCTGCTTCCCTGCTATGGCTGGCCCTGAATCATTATATATTCTCAGGCTGCACAGCAGTCCACTGGCCACTTGGACTTCAGTATTATAGGATCTGTTTCAGTACCAGTGCCACATGCACATTTGTTTGGGGTTGTTATCATGTTGGAATACTGCCCTGCGACCCAGTCTCCGGAGTGAGGGGATCATGCTCTCCTTCTGTATGTCACAGTACATGTTGGCATTCATGGTTCCCTCGATGAACTGTAGCTCCCCAGTGCCGGCAGCACTCATGCAGCCCCAGACCATGACACCCCCACCACCATGCTTGTCTTTGTACGCCTCACCTGGTTGCCACCACAGACGCTTGACACCATCTGAACCAAATAAGTTTATTTTGGTCTCATCAGACCACAGGACATGGTTCCAGTAATCCATGTCCTTAGTCTGCTTGTCTTCAGCAAACGGTTTGCAGGCTTTCTTGTGCATCATCTTTAGAAGAGGCTTCCTGCTGGGACGACAGCCATGCAGACCAATTTGATGCAGTGTGCGACGTATGGTCTGAGCACCGACAGGCTGACCCCCCACCCCTTCAACCTCTGCAGCAATGCTGGCATCACTCATACGTATATATCCCAAACACAACCCCTGGATATGACGCTGAGCACGTGCATTCAACTTCTTTGGTCGACCATGGCAAGGCCTGTTCTGAATAAAATCTGTCCTGTTAAACCGCCGTATGGTCTTGGCCACTGGGCTGCAGCTAAGTTTCAGAGTCTTGGCAATCTTTTTATAGCCTAGGCCATGTTTATGTAGAACAATAATTCTTTTTTTCAGATCCTCAGTTCTTTGCTATGAGGTGCCATGTTGAACTTCCAGTGACCAGTATGAGAGAGCGATAACACCAAATTTAACACGCCTGCTCCCCACACCGGAGACATTGTAACACTAACGAGTCACATGACACCGGGGGAGGGAAAATGGCTAATTGGGCCCAATTTGGACATTTTCACTTTGGAGTGTACTCACTTTGGTTGCCAGTGGTTTAGACATTAATGGCTGTGTCTTGAGTTATTTTGAGGGGACAGCAAATTTACACTGTTATACAAGCTGTACACTCACTACTTTACATTGTTGCAAAGTGTCAGTTCTTCAGTGTTGTCACATGAAAAGATATAATAAAATATTTACAAAAATGTGAGGGGTGTACTCACTTTTGTGAGATACTGTATAAATACATAAGTGATCCATATATAGTGAACTTGGTGGAAAATGATTTAATTATTCACTTCAAGGTCATTACAAAGGACAAGCGGGCACTCTTTGTGTCTGGAGGTAAAGGCTGTAAAAACATGGAATAGACTCCCTCGGGAACTACTTTTAGCCAGCTCAGTTTAAAAAAAAAATGCTGGATGCAATCCTAAATGCACAGAATATAACTGGCTATTAACATTTATGGGTAACGATAGCCCCAGAGATTGTTGATCCAAG
This sequence comes from Aquarana catesbeiana, assembly GCF_042186555.1. Taxonomy (NCBI): domain Eukaryota; kingdom Metazoa; phylum Chordata; class Amphibia; order Anura; family Ranidae; genus Aquarana; species Aquarana catesbeiana. Next base: position 273,442,136 of record NC_133331.1, on the reverse strand, counting down.
AAATCTCTGATTGCCTTACAGGTTTAAGAAGAATTTTTCCCTGTTGGAGCAAAAAGATCATGCTTTTTTGCCTTCCTCTGGATTGTGCGATTATACAGAGTGGGTCAGATAACCCAATTACAATTTAGTAGTCAGTATAAATAGGAACAATAGAACTCTTGATACACTTAGTGTAGACCTCAGTGAGATAAGAAGACATTACTGTAGCTTTGTTTATGTTATTTTGGTTCTTTGGATTTCTCCTTTGACCGAGGCTTCTGTCTGCTACTTTTAAATGTTCTACAGTAGATAGTGAAAGGATACAATATATTGAGTTACGAATATTCATTTTGCCTTGGTCAATCACTAAAGGGTTTATATCAATAAATGTGAGGACAAATTTTTGGAGAGACCCAATAGAAGGATCTTTTCCTCTCAGGCTTTGTCTGGAAAGGATGTAGCTGTGAGTGTTCGCATACCACCCCTTTGCCTGAAGGGGCAAAAGCTAAATTATATTCGGATAGTTGCCAATCTGGGCTTAAAGGTCCAATGCTTGGCCTGTGGCCCTGATCAATGAATGGAGGATGGGCAGATTAATGAAAGGCTCGCCACCTCCATTTATAGATGGCATTTCATTTATATTATTCTATTCTATTATTGCACCAGATTCAAAGCTTGCAAAGCCACAAAGAGGAAAGTAGAAAATAGAGAGGTTTCATTCCATAGTAAATAAACAAGAACATAAAATCAAGTCTTTGATCACATGTGATTCAGATCATGTAACTTACGTGTTGGAATGTCCGTGCCCAATGCAGTATGTGGGCAGAACTACACGTAAGCTACGGACCAGGATTAATGAGCAAGGATACTTGCAAAAGTATTCATCCTCCTCGGCTTTTTACCTATTTTGTTACATTACAGTCTTTAGTTCAATGTTTTTTTAAATCTAAATTATATGTGATGGATCAGAACACAATAGTCTAAGTTGGTGAAGTAAAATTAGAAAAATATATAAATAAAACTATTCAGAAATATAAAAAACTGATAATTGGCATATTTGTATGTATTCACCCCCTTTGTTATGAAGCCCATAAAAAGCTCTGGTGCAACCAATTACCTTCGGAAGTCACATAATTAGTGAAATGATGTCCACCTGTATGACTATGCAATCTAAGTGTCACATGATCTGTCATTTTATATACACACCTTTTTGAAAGGCCCCAGAGGCTGCAACACCTAAGCAAAGAGGCACCACTAACCAAACACTGCCATGAAGACCAAGGAACAAGTAAGGGATAATGTTGTTGAGAAGTACAAGTCAGGGTTATGTTATAAAAAAATATCCAAATCGTTGATGATCCCTAGGAGCACCATCAAATCTATCATAACCAAATGGAAAGAACATGGCACAACAACAATCCTGCCAAGAGACGGCCGCACACCAAAACTCACGGACCGGGCAAGGAGGGCATTAATCAGAGAGGCAGCACAGAGACCTAAGATAACCCTGGAGGAGCCGCAGAGTTCCACAGCAGAGACTGGAGTATCTGTACATAGGACGACAATAAGCCGTACGCTCCATAGAGTTGTGCTTTATGGCAGAGTGGCCAGAAGAAAGCCAATACTTTCAGCAAAAAACAAAATGGCACATTTTGAGTTTGCAAAAAGGCATGTGGGAGACTCCCAAAATGTATGGAGGAAGCACATATATATTTTTATTGGTTTCTAGTTAGATCTTTCTTTTGGCTCAGGTCACTTTAAATAGATCATCATCCTTTATTCCATCCATTTTGCCAGCCACGCCCACTGGGGGTTGGCTCTGTCATTTGGTGTTCTCGTCCCGGGGTTGCGATCCACCCAGTTCTGCCCCCCTCTCATCCTGTGGGATGGTGGGGGTGGGGCTGGACATTGGCGCATTGGCGCCATGTATAGCACATTGCACATGCGGCGTCTCTAGATGCCGTGTTGCATGCTTGTGTCTCTCCACCTGGCATGATGCAAGGGGATGGACGAGCTCCCGCTGAGGCATACATGCCGGAGGCGGGGACTCGCTCTGTCTCCCACACGGTTATTGCGTCAATGCATGACACTGGCGGGGACCCGTCCCCAGCCATGTGTATTTGTGGTCGGGGGAGCTGGCGGCTCACTCCACACCCTTTATCCCAGGGAGAGGTTCCATGGACTGTTTATCCATGTCTCATGTAACCTAGGGGTTCTCACCTGCTTACACTCACCAGCACACATCTACACTCATTACAACTCACACGCAGATATTCATCCACACACACACACACACCTATACACACATTCATACTCACACATCCACCTTCATCCATACTCACAATACTACAATGTATTGGTATCTCACCTTTGACAAATGCAGTGTTTACTTTTATTTATTCAATTTCCTTTGCCAACATCCATTAGAAATTTAAGTGCAACTATTACATGCAGATGCACTTATATCTTTTTATTGCATATACATCACTGTTGATACACTTAGTTATTTGTTGCAACACTCTCCATCATCCACCCCTTATTGATTGTCATACACCTGATATCACATCCCTTTTCAATTCTTCACATTTCACCTAATTTTTACATCTCTTTATTTACTTTTCCTCCTAGAGCCTGACATGTGTCCCATGGGTCTGCCTCCTCTCTGGCGATGTGTTGTGGCTGTCAGGCCCACATCCCGGCTGCTCTCATCCATGGCTCCCTCTCTGGTTCCCCTTGGGTTTCTGGGGGGAGGAGGGGGGGTTTGCCCCGCCTCAACCCCGGGCGAGACGGCTCTCTGAGTCACCGTCCCAATCCATCTTGGGCAACTGCCGGGCCATCTATATATATATATATGGGCTACACCATAGAGACGTATAAGGTCTCAGTTCCCTCTTGTGGAGTATATGGTACACCCCTTTAGATCTGATTTATTTATTTATTTTTTCCATCTTACCCTATAACCAAAGTTTACGCATCCTACTCCTGATGATTGGCTGCTAACGCCATGAAACGCGTTGAGTTTTGACTTAAGGATGCCATGCCAAGCTTGTTTTAAAATTATGAATTCTGTTAATTTTATTGAATGTTTACAGCTATCATGACGATTATAATTATTGGACCTGTATTTGTATCTAATTAATCTATTATTGGCTTTTGCCTGTACCAATCATGTTTATTAATTATTAACATTAAACATGTCAATATGATTATGATTATTATTATTTATTATGTTCCTCTTTGTGGAAATCATGTATTATATATCATTTATATGATACATCATATATCATACTGTGTATTGTATCTATTAATTGCATTTAATTAAATGGAGCTATGAATTTAAACCTATAATCCTACGGTTACATGTTGTTCCCATTGGGAACTATCACATGTAGCCTGTTTACAACTAGATACCCGTCCCAAAACCCTTTTCCTTTTTCTTTCTGTGTGCGCAAACCCAACACATAACATCACCCAAAGAACACCATCCCCGCAGTGAAACATGGTGGTGGCAGCATCATGCTGTGGGGATGTTTTTCAGCAGTCGGGACTGGGAAACTCGTCAGAGTTGAGGGAAAGATGGATGGTGCTAAATACAGGGATATTCTTAACCAAAACCTGTACCACTCTGTGTGTGATTTGAGGCTTGGACAGAGGTTCACCTTCCAGCAGGACAATGACCCCAAACACACAGCTAAAGCAACACTTGAGTGGTTGGGAAACATGGGGAAACATGTAAATGTGTTGGAATGAACTAGTCAAAGCCCAGACTTCAATCCAATAGAAAAGCTGGATTGGCAGACTTAAAGACTTAAAGACTGCTGTTCACAAGTGCAAACCATCCAACCTGAAGGAGCTGGAGCAATTTTGTAAGGAGGAATGGGCAAAAATCCCAGTGGTAAGATGTGGCAAGCTCATAGAGACTTATCTAAAGCAACTTGGAGCTGTGATAGCCGCAAAAGGTGGCTCTACAAAGTATTGACTTTAGGGGGGTGAATAGTTATGCACATTGACTTTTTCTGTTATTTTGTCCTATTTGTTGTTTGCTTCACAATAAAAAAACATCTTCAAAGTTGTGGGCATGTTCTGTAAATTAAATGATGCAAATCCTCAAACAATCAATGTTAATTCCAGGTTGTAAGGCAATACAAGACGAAAAATGCCAAGGGGGTGAATACTTTTGCAAGACACTGTATCTGACTAATAAATAAATACAGTCTTGTTTAAAAAAAATATATATTATTTAGGTTTTCTTTTTAATTCAATCTGCTTGATAAAATTATGGTAGTGGGCTACAACTCTATTAGGGTTAATGATTTAGTGTTTTATTTTAATTTTATTATTAATGTTTAAGGCCCCTTTCACACTGGGGCGGTTTGCAGGCGTTATTACGCTAAAAATACCGCCTGCAAACCACCCCAAAACAGCCTCTGCTATTTGTTCAGTGTGAAAGCCCGAGGACTTTCACACTGAAGCGGTGCGCTGACAGGAGAAGAAAAAAATCTCCTGTCAGCCGCATCTTTGGAGCGGTGAAGGAGCGGTGTATTCATTGCTCCTAAACCGCTCCTGCCCATTGAAATCAATGGGACAGCGTGGCTATACCGCGGCAATACCGCGGCTATAGCCGCGCTATACGAGTGGATTTAACCCTTTTTCGGCCGCCAGCGGGGGGGTTAAAACCGCACCGCTAGCGGCCGAATACCACGGTAAAACAGCGCTAAAAATAGCGCTGTTTTACCGCCGACGCCCCCCTACCACCCCAGTGTGAAAGGGGCCTTAATGTATCTTATCATGTATTGTAATATTGTGGTTGTCAAAGATTCAACATTTGTTCACTGACGCAAGTGGGCAATGCAGAGTGGATTGTGTTGCATGGAAATCCGTGTATTATAGATTGTGGATGTGGAGGGTGGAGATTGGATGCTCCACAAATCACAGCTACTTCCTAGCCATTTAAGTTGAGTATGCTCTGTGATTGGTACGCTTCCTGATGACGTATTAATTACAAAACATATGTCAAGGCTCTTCTGGTCACGTCACTTCTGGGTCCCAGCTTCCGGTTTCTCCCATGCCCGAGTGGAATGCACGCTGGCTCTGGACGTGAGCCCAGCGGCAAGCGGCTCCATAATACATTCTCTGCAGGCTATTCTCAGTGCCAGGCTAAGGCACACCTAAATGTAAGCGGACAACCTTCATGTTTTATGTATGATTTTAAATAAATCAGCAGTATTGCGCTATGTAGTGTCTCTTTGTTTCTTCCATATGGGATATTTTGGTGGAGAGGAGGTCACAGTAGAGAGGAGTCATCTGGTAACCTTGGGTATCCTATTCAGGAGTTCCCAAAAGCGCATTAGACCTTCTTTTTGAATAAAGAGGTCACATCCATCTGGTGAGCAGCTTTCAATTCAGAGCACATTGGGTGGATTCATATTTATATGGTGAAGGAATTCCCTCTTACATTCGGTGTGGGTCTACTAATCAAGACACATCATTGGAAATATGGACTTATAAAATATGATTTGTTTAATGTTTTTTTCACAACCAATTTATATATGTTTTTTTCATTACACTTTATGTATATTTTCACTTCATGAATGATATCTGTTTGCTATAAGGAAATATTGCACTTTATGCATATATTTTTTTTAGTTAATGGTATTGACATATAAGGTATAATCACTCAGCGCCCCCTATCACCCAACCTTATTTCATTTATAGAAGCTATAGTACAGCTTCTATGCATGGAAGAGGGTGGCAGAAAGGGCAGGCATATGACAGTTCCCTTGACTGGCACCAGAAGATTACTGCTGCGGGGATGGGGGAAGGTCAGAGGACAGAAGATTTCAACTAAAACCTCTGCCAGCAGCACAAGGGGCCCTTTTCATTATCTGTAAGTAACATCAATTGTGCTGATTTTTTTTTAAATTTTGACTAAAGTTAAGCTTTAATGGGTGGAAATGCTTCTAAGATTACTATATCCTGCTGGGTAAAACAAGCAATTACTGTAGCTTACCAGTTGCAAAGTAGTAGCTACACCTTTATACAAAATCTTAATTTTTGTTCTCCTATCCCACCCTCAGATAGTATTAAAAATATCAGACCTCAGGTACCCCTACACTTCACAGCTTTTAGCAATGCCAGGCAGTGTTTTCTTTCATATCACTTATGCCGTGTACACACGAGCTGACTTTTGGACGGACTGAACACCGAAGGACTTTTCGACAGAGTTCCGACGGAGTTCCAACGAAACGGACTTGCTTAACCACGATCACACCAAAGTCCGACTGATTCAAACGTGATGACGTATGACAGGACTAGAATAAGGAAGTTCATAGCCAGTAGCCAATAGCTGCCCTATCGTCGTTTTTGGCCCGTCGGACTAGCATACAGACGAACGGATTTTTCGATAGGACTCGAGTACGTCGGAAAGATTTGAAACTTGTTTCTATTTCTAAAGTCCATCAGATTTTTCGACAGAAAAGGTCCGATGAAGCCCACACACAATCGAATTGTCCGATGGATTTGTTCTGTCGGACCTTTGCTGCCGAAAAGTCCGGTCATGTGTACACGGCATTACATGCTGCATTGCTTAGGCACATATACTACATGCTCTATAGAGATGAATAGGAGAGCAGATACTTCTCTATGGAGTGTGTCGTTGCATATATTTTTTTTCTTCTTATTGTACTTTCAGATGGGAGTAACATTCTCTTGGTTGGCTGCTGTGAAGAGGTTGTGGAAACCTATTTACTGGTAACAGTAATCCTGAACTTCTTTCTACAAACAAAACATGCAAAGATCCACAAATGCTCATTATAATTCACCTCTCATTGACTAATAGGGTTTGCAGCAAAATTCATGGTTAGCAAATGTTTGTATGGATTAATTGAAGCCTTGGTGAATCGACTATGTAGATCATCTCCAAAGTTAAAATAGTTATAAATAATAAGGCCAATGTGGTGTCTATATTTAAAAAGTGATCAAAGTAACAAAGGACCCAAGTAACTACTGACCAGTTAAAGTTTAACTTCTATAGTCAGGAAGATACTGGCTATTCTTAAAAGTTAAGATACATTTTATAGGGTAAAAAGACTGGTGCATTTAGACTTTAGCCTCCACTCATATATTAACCTTGGGCCCTGCATTCTTATAAACCACACATACTGCAATACACCATTTGCTGTAGTAAGGGGGAAAAAATGACAATCCTGTATACAAAATCCTATACCCACAGTTGATCAAGGAAGGGGGAAAAAAACAGCAAAGTATGATCCAATTTGCTCCAGCAGGGGAGAAAAATCCTTCCTGATCCCCCGAGAGACAATCGGATATTCCCTGGGTCAACGTTACCTATAAATGTTAGTATCTGGTTATATTATAAACACTTAGAAAAGAATCAATCCAGGCCTTTTTTAATAAATTATGCTTTCTTACATTTTTGGTACTATATTTTTGGCACTATATTTAAATACCTATGAGAGCTATTTAAAAATGTTTTCATATAACTTTGACCCAGGATCCAAACTTTTTTTTCACTTGAATCCAGTTAGAAAAATGTGTGAATCTTCAGTGAAAATATTCGTTCATAAACCCATATGTGTACAGGGCTTAAATCTGTAATATTTCATAGATTCTGTTCTACCCAGTAATTCAGTCTTTTATAAATATTAATGTCAAGATATTCAGAGATAAGTCTATAGCATTCATTAGGATTATAGCATCAGCTCATGAATTAAAAATATGTAAGAAGATTCTCTGTTACTGAGTTGACGCATGTCCTCCCTTAGAGATCAATAGTACATGCTGTCTTCGGAAGTGTCAAACGCGTCACTGCACAGGCACAGATGCTAGATAGACAGTAAAGGAAAAATTGTGCAAGTGATCATCAACCAACACAAGAAGGAAGCAGGTAGACCAGTTTTATTGACACTTTTTATTGACTGTCAGATAGGAGAGCATTACTACATGACTTTATAAAGCTTGTATACACATGTACCTGGATCTGAGTTGCAGAATATAAATAACTGACTTACTGAAACTAAACACTACATGTTAACACAGCCTTCCCGATAACACTTATATAGAAATTTCCTGTAACCTGTTACATTAGTAGGACACAAGCAGGTGTGTTTAAATGGAGTATTTTATCTTTTAATTCATTTTAGTTTTTTTTTTAGAATGTAAATATCTTGATTTAAATATGAAAATGTGTTAATGTTTTGAAAGCCTAGTTTCGAATTGTAGATGTTAATTAGAGCAATAGGGCAGCCATATACAGTATGTGCACGATATACACATGCCATGCTTCCAGTTTACATGCCATTCCTATTGACACCTAAGAAAATTGGCTTTCACTGGAAGTAGGTGTGACACAAAACTTATTTAGATCAGGCTAAATATAGTCTGCAAAACACAACACTTGTTTTTCTTTAATCAGAGTTTTTTTTTAAACATATGTGTTAACATGTGTTATGCATGGATGCTGATTGTACTGCTTGACAGCCAATAGAGGGAGCAAGTGCAAATAACACAGAAAATATGGCACACCAAGCTTTTAAAATGAGAAAAATTATACAAAGAAAACATTCAGGTAAATGTTAAAAAATTATTATTAAGACACTAAGTTGCAATTTTTTAAGCAGTGAGCGTTACATTCATCAAATTTTTACTGCAGGTGAATTTTCCTGGTGCACGTGTTTTAAATTAGAGGGAATAGTTAGCCCCTGTGAATATTTGGTAAATCTCACATTTACTGCTTATAGATACCTCCTTTACTGTAGAAATTTTTTTCTTTTTATGTTTTTATTCATAGGGAAAAGTAAAATCTCTGTTATCTGTGGATTTTATTGTTTGTGGTCTCTTTATAGTAGATTTCTTCTCATGTCCTGTCCTGGTGACCACAGGGACAAGGAACAAAGCACTACAGTTTTTCAAACACTAGTTGATTGTTAGTCATTGTTGGGTTCTTTTTGCTGTCTGTGGTCTCCTTTAAAAATCTTTTTAAGTCCTGTCTTGGTGACCATTGTATTTTGGAAAATGACCAAGACCCTGCACTTTCATTAAAGACTAATTGGTTGTTGGTCTTTCTTGGGTTCTTAGTGCTGTTTGTGTCTTTGTAAAGAATATTTCATGTAATTTAATTTCCTGCTGACCATGGTTACAGGGACAGGACATGAGGGAAAATTTCCCCAATGGAGACAGCAACGAGAACCTGAAGGAGGTTCTAACTCTTCTTCTCGGTATACTTTAAATCACAGATTGCTGGCTGTCTGACATGGTAATGAGTTATAAATGTAATGGTTAGTGGAATACAGACAAGACATGCTATAACTAAATTCGGCAATACAGTGAAATGTAACAAAACCACAAATAAGGTGCAAAAGAGCAGTGATCTGCAGCAACCCACTGCAATTGGATTAGTGCAGTCAGATCAATAAATGATGAGTTCTAAATTAGCTGCTTTTGGTTTTAGCCATTGTACTTTGCTTTATTATATAAAAGGTGAGCAGGAAGCTGGAATCTGACTTGTAGCCAGGTATGAAATTCCTTGAAAGGCAGTGTATGATACAATAAAAAGTAAAAACAAAACCTATAAACTAGTGTTAAAAAGGCAAATGATATATGATTTTGCCAGCTGAGTGGCTCAGATAGTTTAGAAATGGTATAGTAAACCTATGTAGTAGACAACTGAAGACCTTGGTGATTCTTTACTGATTGCCTAAAGTGGCTGTAATGATAGGGCGCCCATTATTACCATATCTAAAACAAGAACTGACTGTGTTTACTATAGCAACCAATCGTTTTCACCAAGTCATTCTCCCAGAACACAATAGAAAGTTGGTTGCCTTCAGTGACACAGCACTTATTTCAGACATTCCATAACCAGGTGGATATCCACACTAGCAAAGGATCCTATACAAATCTATGTCCACATAGCTAAAACATTGACTAGGTCCAGATTTGAGAACACAGTTAAACTGCATCCAAGATACAATAAACCATTAAAACTTCATGTATGTGTTGTAGGGAGGCTGGGGGTCACATGGGGGTGGTTGAAAACCAGCAAAGCCTCTCCTAAAGAGGCTTATGTAAATTTTTTCCTAGGGAGTATGGGCAGAATTCTCCCTACTTGTATTTAGTTCACCGTAGAAAGTTCAAGAGATGAGCTGCTCTGACTGACATTACTGTGGGTGCTCATAGGGACCTCATGAGGATTTTAGACCTGCCATGTTAAAATGGTATTACTCAGTATGGATTTTTTCTATGGACATTCAATATCAGTGGACAATTCCTAGTTATAAAAATAGTATAAAGCTTAAAGGTCATACTATTAGAAAAAGTATTATTAAAAAAGATAAAGGTTATTACAAAAAAATTGTGTTTCTAAATATCAGAAAAACAAAATTAATCGTAAAATATTTACGTTACTGACTGTCCATTTTTCACTCCAGTTATCAGTAATTGAATATACTATATAGAATCACCACCATGTGGCATAGAATCGCCACCAGAAGACAAGATGGCTTTACTGCAGCCCTAGATACATCGAGATTAAAAATTTTCTCAAAGCAAACATATATAGTACTTACCAAAAAACATTTCCATGCAGTAAAAAAACTGTGTGCAATTGAAGGTAACTATAAAAGGTACATTGAATTAAATCATTGAGCCTTCACTTTCCATTAACTCTCATTTCAACATACAACCTCCTTCTAACCACCTACTGGTGGCAGTGTCCTTTCATTGTCATTGGATGGCGGTCACTGTACCACCCCTGACCAATCACTGCTAAAGCACTTCACATTTTTCAGGTTACTCTTTATGCACTGTGTTGCGGGTACACAGGGAAAATTTGGCTGGGTACAATGGGTAAGCATGCACTGTCAATAAACAAGCTGTACATGCTGGGTCAAGCTCATGCATAAATATATTTTATTGTTTCAATGTATTATTTGTATGCATTTGATCCTGTCTGAAAAGAAATAATGTTATGTAAGCATGTAAAAATATGAATAAAAAATATGTTTAACTAGCTAAACTACTACATACTAGCAGATGTTGCTAGCTAAACTACATACTAGTAGATTTTTGACTGAACATTCATACAAAAATTCTCAACGGTACATTAGACGACTTGACGAATGTTGTTAGAAAGTATTGTAAAATTTAATTTGCTTTTGACATCTAACTGTGAATTGAATGTAATTTCCTGAATGAAAACCACATTCATTGTTAGAAATTTGTTTAAGAAAAATTTTCCATCCTGCTCCCTGAAATTTTTTGTCACTGCAGTCGAAAAGGAACACTGCATTTGATCCCACAAATGATTCAAAAACTGAAGAACATTTCTGCAAAGAAAGTTTTTTGAATGAAATTCTAGTGTATGGCCAGCTTTAGTTAACGGCAGTAAGTGTGTAAATAGCCATAGCCATTACTAATTCCTTCTTGCCAGCAATGGTACAACGTAATAAACCTGCTGTAAAAATGGAAGCAGCTAGATTAAGCCCCTGAGCCAAATGCATCCCTTTGACACCTGTGTGCCCCTAAAAAGATACTAGTCTGTATTTTGGTGCTTACTCAAGCCAGTAAAGTTAAAATATTCTTTATACTGGCTTCTGGTAGTTAAATTGGTTGGTATATTTCTTTCACATTATCTTATTTTTTCTTTGCTATCCATCCCTTTTCTCTTTTGGTTTAACTTATGTATTTGTTATTCTTGAAAACGAAGAACCATTGATGAAAAGCACATCATATTTTAATGCCACCATTTAAAGATATGTCACTGTAGAGTTTTAGTCATCAACGTGGTTGTGGCAAACAGGTCATATACTGGAATATACCGCATGAATGTTAAAGCAATTGTGTCATAAGCAGATGGCTCTAGAATCATGTCCAAAGTCTCGATTTATTGAATTTGCCAATTTAGTAATCTAAATTTCGTTGTGTTGTTTCATTATTCAAAGCTATATTGTTATTGTGCTGTGGCAGTCTAGGGCCTCTTCCCTGCGGTGGGAGGTGCCATGAGAATTCACTGGCCGTGAACACCTTCACCGGGAGCCAACCGCCGCTATTGCCAGACTGCGAATCTCGGAAGACACAATACACGTGCCGCTCCTTAACCGAGATGGGCAGAAAACCCCTTTTCTCTTTTATGCAGGAGTTGTAAGAAGCATAGATGTGGAAGAATTGCTTTGTAAAGAGACAGTAATGGCAGTGATCTTAAGCAGTCTCACATAATGTGTCTCCAGTCTATGACTTTTGCCTGGCTGTAGCAGGCCCTTTGTTTCTGGCCTTCTCCTTTTACATTCTACAGTCTGACAGCTTTTTCATTACATCTGGTGATTTCAGGGCACTTGAGGTCTATTTCATCAAGGCAGTTGGCCACCAACAGTCTACACAGGGTAATGACACATAGGCCAGCCAATAATGTGAAGGAAGGAGAGGAATGATCTAGTTTTAGGTTTTAGACAAAAAAGAGGGGGGGGGGGGAGTGAAAGTGCCACTGTCTTAGTGTAGCATGCATGACAAACCATGTAAAAAAGAAAAAAAAAATGAAGTAATATATTCACTTAAAAACAGGTAGGCATGGCATGTCTAAATTTTGATCTGCAAAGTCTCTTGGGTGTCTCCTATGAACACAGATAGGGTAAAAAGAACACAAAATCGCGATATTGATAAATGCACAGCAATACACTCGCATGTAGTGACTAAAAAGCAGCATTATTAGAAGGTACTAGCAGGTGAAGAACTTCTTGGTCCTAACAGGTGGCAGCATACAAGCTGGTAAATATAGATGAGAGCTTCTCTGGTGGTTGGACAGCACAGAAAGCAGTACTAGGCGGCCAGGAACCAGGAAGAGCCAGCTGGAGGTACACAGGAGGTGGCCGCTATGGACCACAAGGAAGCAAATCTAAGCTGTACGGCAATGTGCGATGACCTCACACGTACATGTTAAGGGTTGTGGCAATGCGTTTTGTGGCAGAGTCCCATTTGTCAAGCCGTTCTTCAAACTCCATGTATTGGGCTGGTTTGACACAAAGGGGACCCCACCCTGAAACACATTGCCACTCCTCTTTACGTGTACATGTGACATCATCATGGCCGGACAGATGGCCGAGAGTCACTTCCTTGCGGTCCACATCGGTTGCCACCTACCTGCAGCTGGCTTCTAATTCCTGGCCACCTAATACTGCTTCATGTGCTGTCCATCCCCCAGAGGAGCTTTTATACGCATTTACAATCGTATATGTTGCTACCTATTAGGACTAAGACGTTTCCTACCTACTGGCACCTTCTATTAATCCTGCTTTATTTTCACTACGTGTGAGTGTATGACTGTTCATTTTTTAATTATTACATTTTCAATAAATGCTGCACTGAGAGTGGTCTGCTCTCTTTGTTTTCTTTTCTCCAATCCATGTTCATCGGAGTCACCCAAGATCTGCCATTGGCTGAATACCTTGCACATCTAATTTTAGACTTGCTGTGCCTACCTGTTTTCTATGTGAGTGCATTACTCCATTTTATACCCGGTTTGTCACGCATGCTACACTCAGATAGTGGCACTTTCTCTCCCACCCCCTCTTAAAAATGATTACAATCAAATACTTTCTTCCAGTATATTACCTATACACTCCTAACATCACATTCTTTGTCAGATAACATCATATGTCTATTATCTTATCAGTGTCTGCCTACAGGGGTGAAGGTACACTTTTCCCTCCCCGTCTTTCAGGACAGCCAGAATGAGAGAGCTTGGCTCCTCCCCTTTCTTAGGAAATACTGCGCCAGCCAATAAATTTTCACTTCCCCCTGCCGGACTTCAGTTGTTTATTTTTCCTCCGGTGGGGAGACACTGTTTTTGGGACCTGGCCGGGTAGTTGGGGAGACTGTGGCTACTTGAAGTTCTGTAAGGGAGGCAGGGGCTCTCCCAGGGACGCGGTGTGGTACATACCGGCCGCACAGTTTCGTCACCCCATCTTCGCTGAGTTAGGGAGGAAGATCCGGGGGCCCACCATCGCATCCACAGGGTTGCAGCAGGGAGGCAGCTCCACTCTCCCTATACACGGGTGCAGACTGCATTTGGAACCAGGCGGGCCGTGTGGTGGGGGACATCATTTCCGGCGGAGGGCGGATGCTTCCCTTTGACCAGCGACTTGCAGTTCTGGGTCGCGGGGCTGATGGTGGGCCGGGTGCAGTCTGGAGAGGAGTCGTGAATGCAGCACAGGCAGTGTTAGACTCCACAAACAGCAACCACCAGCGCGGTCATGTCTGAAGTGGACGCCCAGACAGCGCACAGCGATGCTATCTCCAGCTATCCTAAGGTAAGAGCACCCTGGGGAAGGGTCCTCTCTATCTAGGATTTCCCCCCTCAACGAATGGTTCCTGGTAGCGGGAGGGGAGGCCCTCTGGTTGGTCAAAGGGGGGATGTTCAGATCCTTACTTTTACTTACTTAGGGTTAGTGCACTCCCCAGGGTTGTATCCTACATGCAAAGGTGATGTTATTTATTTTTATTTTTTTTTCCTTGCATGGATTTCAGAAGGTATTGTGCAAGAACTGTATAGATGCTTTAATCAGAGAAAGGGCATCAGAGCAGGAAGCGGGGTTAGCAGCTTCAGTGAAAGAACTTTCTTCCACCTTTCAGTCTTTCAAATCTTTGAAGGTTTTTAACTTCCTACTAATCCCTCACCTGAATCCCAAAGTACAACCCCTCCACAAGCACAGGGCCCTGCATCTTCCCAACCAGCTGCCACTGCCACAGCAGATGGATCTACTGGGGCCTCCAGAGAGGAGTCTAGGGAAGAGCGGATAGTGCCATCTCTGGATCCCAGGAGGAATCAGAGGGAGAGGACCGTGACGGGGAGTCCAGGAAACCCTCAAGATATAAACTGTCCCTGGAAGAGGTAGAGGACCTCTTGGGGGCAATTTACACCACCCTTGGAATTCAGGCAGACAAGAAACCCCTGACACTTCATGACCAGATGTACAGGGGCTTGGGACAACAGAAAAATAAGGTTTTCCCAGTCCACGAGGTCCTGGTAGAAACAGTAAAAAAAGAGTGGCAGGATCCTGAATAGAAACCTTTTTTCTCTCGATCTTTGAAAAGAAGGTTCCCGTTTTCAGAAGATCCATCGTCCATCTGGAATAAGAACCCCAAATTGGACGCTGCCTTCTCCCAGGTCTCCAGCCATACAGATCTGGCCTTTGAGGATATGGGAGCTCTTGCAGATATTATGGATAATAGAACAGATTCCCTCCTAAAGTAGACCCGGGAATGAACTATAGGAAATTTTAAACTGGAAATGGCTGTCACAGTAGTGGCCCATAACCTGGAGCATTGGCTTTCCCAAATTCAGGCTCATATTGAAGCGGGAACTGCCAAGGAAACTATATTGTCATCTTTTCCAACTATTTTGCGAGGAGTGGCATATATAGCGGATGCATCCGCAGAGTCTGTCTGCATGTCGGTCAGAAATGCGGCTCTAGCCAACTCGGCCAGAAGAGCCCTCTGGCTAAAAATGTGGCCGGGCGATAGTGCTTCTAAGGTTAAACTGTGCAGGGTCCCACTGATGGGAGATCTACTTTTCGGCCCAGATCTAGAAGCTGTGCTAGGAGGAGGCGTGATTTTTTGTCCTCCTGAACAGCCCCGAAAAAGCCAATGACCCTCCAAACAGGGTGGGAGGAAGACTGGGGGCCTTCCTCCTTCAGTGGGAGGTGGTTTCCCCCAGTCATATTATCCTGGGGATCGTAAGGAGGGGGTACCGCCTGGAATTTACAAGACCACCCCCACGAAGACTCCTCGTCACACAGCTTCCCAGGTTAGCAGGAAAAGAAGTTCCTGTTGGTATGAAAGCACACTCTACTAGGGCTATGGTGGCTTCTCAAGCGGAAAGGGCTAGAGCGACGCCAGAGCAAATTTGCAAAGCAGCAATGTGGTCCAGTTTTGCCACCTTTATAAAACATTACAGGATGGACCTGGTGTTGGCGAATGAGCAAGCCTTTGGGAGAAAGGTTTTGCAAGGCGTAGTCCCACCCTAAGTGGCAAGTGCTTGTCTATCCTCTCATTGTGGCTGTCCTGAAAAATGGAGAGGGAAAATTAAAGTTACCCTTAACGGTAATGTCTTTTTTAGTAGTCTTTCAGGACAACACTAGTTACCCACCCGAATTTATGGGGGGTCTTGAGGAAGACCTGAACGCATGGTATAATGGTATGTTATTAATGTGTTCTTGTGTCTCCCCAGCTGACCGGAGGTGCTCTTAGAAAAAAATTAAGTCCGGCAGGGGGAAATTAAAATGTATTGGCTGGCGCATTGTTTCCTAAGGAAGGGGAGGAGCCAAGCTCTCTCGTTGTGGCTGTCCTGAAAGACTACTGGAAAAGACGTTACCGGTAAGCGTAACTTTTTTTTTTCAAAATCTGAACATACTGAACTGAAACAAGTACAACAGAAAACCTTTTAGTTCCCCTTTCTGTGCTCAGCTGCCTCTTTTTATAGACCTTATATAAAACAGTACAATGACCTAACAAAAGATAAGTAGACAAGTGTTTTATTGACCATCTCCTTTTGCAAGTCTACAGCCTCCGACAGCCTTTTGAACATTACATTAACTGAATATTATGTGCAGCTGCTTAGTGATGTCACCACAGTACCACTGGATGAAAGCTTAACTCCATGTTTATTCTCACTTTAAATAGTTTGTTTGGGCCTAGCTGTCCCAAAAAACTATTTCCTTTTCCAATAGATGCACCCACTGTCAGTGCTATATAAACTGAATGTAGCATCGGCAACATACGGTATTCAGTGCTGTGTTTTTAGCAGTGGTATGAGGATTTCCGATCTGCTGCCAGAAAAAAATTGAGTTGGGCTGAGCACTGTTCGGACAATCACAGGACTACAAGGCTTCCTCTGATTGGCAGAGGTGAAGAGTCAGGCAGTGGATGTCTCGATCTCCATGTTAGCCAATCAGAGAACAACTTGTATTCATTGACAAAATACAAGGCTTCCTGTGTATGGCTGAGCAGTGCTCAGCCCGACACATTCTTGTTCCAGAAACTGGACAGGAAGTCCTCATACCTCAGCCAGAACACAGCAATGTATACTGTATATAGCTGTTTCTACATACAGTGTATACAGTGCTGACAATGGCAGCATCTATTATTAAAGAAATTTGTTTATTTGGGCCAGCTTAGCCAAAAGATTAAAAAAACAACTTAAAGTGAAAATAAACATGGAGTTGGGCTTTAAGCAGTCTACATAGGGTAGTCGATGGACCCTGGTAATAGAGCTGCACGTAATGCCTTTCGTCCTGACACCTACCTTAACCCAATGTACTGCTACACTTTCCTAATTTCTTGAGACGTGACACATAAAGTCTTATGTAAGACTTTAAAAACTGGGGCTTGTAATTTGCATGTAAAAATGTTAATGTATCCAATTCCTATCATGAGCTTAGCTAAATCTTGCGTTGTTAGTATGTTTCCAGTTCACAATTCCTCAGGACATACTACAAATACTTTTATAAGCATATTAGTAGGCAATTAAAATTAAAAAGTTTGTGTCACGGTACTCCATAATAGAAGGTAAATAAAAAAATGTCAATGGCGTCTGATAACAGGAGTGTTGCTAAAACTAAAACAGTGTACACAAGAGAAGGGGATAGGAAGCATTTACTATATTTAAGCTTTAAATCAGGTTTACAGAATGCATGAGAGTTTTATTGGTGTTAAATATGCCTATTATGCCCGCACTTCTCCTGTAAAGACATTCAGTTCCTGCTTACTGATATTTACAGTACATTTTATCCACAGACACATATTGGGATACCAAACTCTGCTTAGGAGTCTGCCAACTAAATGTGATCACATTTTATTGTTTGCTGCAGCCAATCAAGTTCTGTTAAATAAACCTCCCATCCCTACCTCCCCTACCTCTCCTACCTCCCCTACCTCCCATGTGGAGCCTAACTCACAATGTCTGCTTCTACCTACTACCCGAATGCGGCTATGGCTCTATAGGAAATTCTGGTACTTCTGGGTAAGGGGGAAACATACTGTACCATGCTCTCTCACAATGCAGTACTCTATGTCTAAAGCTAGCCAAAAACCATGCAATCTGACTGTACATCCAACTTGAATGGATACAAATGGAACAACATCTTAAGGTAGGGCTTCTCATTCAGTTATGGTAGATTTAGCGAAAAGTTGAGATTGTGCAATCAGATTAAATAGTGCATAAGCCAGCTACCTAAACCAAGCGGTACAAAGAAGAAACAGGAAGGGCATTGAATGCAAAATTTGAAACTGAAGGATGCCTGTGTAGCAATGCAAACATAATTTGCTTTCCAACATGTGATCTGAGTCAAATATTACAATTATTACTCAAAATATGTGCTCAAAAAATGTCCTATAAATGGGGGGGGGGCACCTAAATGTGATTTTTGTAAGCTGATCAGAACTCAGCTGCAACAACTGTATATCAGTTTACACAATTTACAACACTGAAAAGCAAATCCTGATGGGTTAACATGCTTTCCTAAATGAAAAAGTATGATAAACCTAAAGCGGTATTAAACCCAAAAACAAAACTATATTACATTGCAGCTTACCAACGACTGTATTCGTTTTTTGCTATTATGCATTTTGTTTCTTTATTTTCACCTGACGATCTGGCCAGTAAGTCCGTTATTTTATCAAATCCCTTTAACAGACCAAGCAGTTCATGAGATGTAGCAGTTAGAGGGTTGAGACAAACAATTTAACACTGACAGGGGTGCCTACAATGGCCAGCTTTTATTTATTTATTTATGCAAAATTTTTATCCCAAAAGAAAAAAAACACTGTTGCTGTAACTACTTAAAATGTGTTATATGGAGTTCAGCTTTAGTTTGTTAGTAATGTCCATCTTAATCTAGTGCAGTCACCACATTTAAGGATTGGTAAACTGCAATATGTTCCATTTTAGTTTTTGAGTTTAATACTGCTTTAAATAGTGAAGTGCTGTGGATTTTGTTGGTGTTTTAATCTTTTAGCGTTTAAAAGCAGTGACCACCATTTGTGACTTCCACCTACTGGGAGGTTGAAGCAAATGTCAGCACAACATATAAATTATTTGAACTGCCCAGCAGCACTATGTGTTCTTTTGTTATGCTCTGTACAGAACCTTAAATGTCTTGCGTAAAAATGTAGTCATAAAAAAGATAAAAAAAGAAAAGAAGAAATTACGAAAATTTGTTTTTCTGTCTGTGCAATCACAGTTGACCCAGTGAAGACTAATACATGCGCCAAAAGTAGACTCATGACCCAAATTATAAAATCTTAGCAACTTTAAAGCCACTGTTACGGTGTATAAATGCACCCACATTATTATGATTTGTCTTAAGACAGCCCACTCATTTTAAATGTGCTGTAAACACACCACTGTATATCTGAAGGCTAAAATGTGATAGCAATCTTTAAAGGTACAAGACAGGTTTCCAATGTAAATGCCTCTGATCTCACATACATACTGTGTGTGTATCTATGTGTATATATATATATATATATATATATATATATATATATATATATAAAATTTAATTTGTGTAATAATAAAGCAGAACAATGTACAGTATCTAGATGTGAGGAATATCAGTTCAGCAGTTCTTAATGAATGCGGAAAGACTAAATGACTTGGGCTTGGGCTACCAAACCTACATCGCTTGGCACAATGATTTTTGCATGGTGTCTGATGACCTCATCTTGTCTAAACACTGTAAAAGCAGTGTTTCCGATCACGTAAAAAACACATGTAAAGTGCCCCTATCATTTTGTAATTAGCAATACTGCACAGGAGATCCCAGACACTGTTTATTTTTCATTGATGAGCTAAGTGCACTTCCAAGGTAAAGGCACTTATTTAAGCTCTACCTCTATACTGCTGATGTATTTCTAGGGAGTGCTAAGAATTAAAGTTAGTTTTTACAATTCTTCATGTTCTAGAAAGCAGAAAAAAAAAAAACAAATAAATGTTGATGAGACCAGGTGATATGAAACTTGTACTTGTTTTCTAGATGTAGTTTTATAGAGCATCAGTTCTGGACAAACGTAATTCACAATAACCTACACTTTTTATATAGGATGGGTTTAGGTAGGTCACACATCAAATATCTTAAAGTAGAAGTGTAAATCACAGTCCACCTTACCATTTATGGCATTCTGTTATTACAGATGAGAGGTGGTTCTTGATGGAGTTCATAAAAACAATTAGGTTTCGAAATGTTTACTTCTCTTAAACCCTGTCAGTTTCCAAAAAATGCCAAGCCCTTAAAGCCCAAAGCTTGCCCTTATCTTACTAATTGGTGTTTCAAAAACAATGAAAGCACCAATTTTTTGTAAAAGAACTGAGCTTGAGTCAAAGTTTACAATCTCAGTTAGCACCTACTGCCATACAAGTTCCTGAAGGCATGTTTATTGCCAAACATCAATTCCAAAGACCTGAACCACACATTCTGCATATTATTTAGCAGAGCGCATTCATAAAATGCAAAAAGTACTTAAAATAATATATACTGTATTGATTGTGTCTCTGGGCTGCTGTTAAAATTAAGGTTTTACCTAGTTCACAGTTCTTCAGTGGGTGAAAATGATATATGAAGGCCATGAAAATTGACTGGACTAGCACCTTCTCCAAACTGGGCTCAAGTGTGATTGCACATACAGGATCTAGAATAAGTACCTCTGCAAGCACCAAATCTCCAGGCTTTTGAAGCAGAAAACAGACTCCATATCCAATAGAATTTACATGATACCGTGTAAGAAAGAAAGTGTTGAATATGGAATGTACTGAGGTCAGGCTGTCACCTGAGCACAAATGGGGCAGATTTTGCTGGCCAGCAACAAACTCCATTTGCCTTTCCTTGAGAAAATAAACATAATGCACAGAAATAAATAGACTGAGTATATATACCCCCTTTGGCTGCCAAGTCACACCAACTACTCTTATATAGTTTGCAACATCTCCACTGGCAGCTAAAAGAGTGAACGTCTACTGCATGCTAAGAGAACACAGAAGCAGTTCTGGGCTGTTAAGAAGACACGTACTTCCTGGCAAACTAAAAAGCACCCATGAATGAAATAAAGACTTATGCAATAGAGTTGCTAATAGTACAACTCTCCTTTTCTGGAAAATATAAGAGGGTAGGAAGGGCAGTGAAATCATCAACTTTCTCAATAGTATCCTTTACCTATTTTCCTTTATGCTTGAAAAAGGTTCATACATTACTCATTGCTCTCATAAGGAAAAGCAGACTTTGCACATTTTGATGGGAAGTGAAGACTCAGTTGTTTATGGAAAGGAAATTGCAATCCATATATTTACAGATTTCCTGACAATAAAACAGACTACATGCCAAAGATATCTGGGCACCTATCTGTCCAATGTTCCACTCTCAAACTAGTGGCAAAAAAAATTAAGTAGGTCCTTGCTTTGCTGCTAGAGTCTACTCTTTAGGAAAGCTTTCCATGAGTTAAAACATTGTTAGTGGGAATTACGTCTACAGGCACAAGAGTGTTAGTGAGGTCATGTTCTGATGTTTAATGATCAGGCCTGGTTTGCTGTGACCAGTCCAATTTATCCCACTGTGGTTAAGTTGGTATGAGGTCAGGGCTCTGCACAGGTCAGAGACGATCTTTTGCTCCATTTAAAAAAAAAAAAAATATACGGGCAACTCTAGTGGAGCAGAAATTTGATGAACTCACATGCTGAAAAGGGGACATACTAAGATAAGTCCTTAATTATAAACCTGTTTCTGGTGCATTAACCAGCATCCAAACAATCTTTTAAGAGTCTGTTTACAGATAAGAGCACAAGATAGGTAATACAAATTGATCAAACAGTGATAATTTCATTACCTTATATATACAGAATTTATCAAAAAGGTGGGCTTTAATAAAATTATCAACTGATTGAATTTTACAGAAAACAGACTACTGAAAATTGTGTTTAACATAAGCCCAGATCTGCTTCTTTACTACTCCCATGCAGTTGTTTTTAAAGGATTGAATACAGTCCAGCATACAGAAGGTTGTGACATGAACTCAAAGCATGGGCTCAGGAGGTGGGCGTGCCGGTGGTGGTCCTGGAGGCATTCGCGATGGCGGAGGACCTGGAGGGGGTTGTCTTTGTGGAGGAGGCTGCTTTGGTGCTTCACTGGGTGGATGATTTGGAGGTTGACTTGGAGAATGGTTTGGTGTTGCAGCTTTAGGAGGTGGTTTATAGATAGTCTGAGTTCCATCAGCCTTAACCCTGGTGAAATTAATGCAACGCCCCTGAAACAAGCAGAAGACAAATATGACAAATCCAAATATATGAAAAAAAGACAAATGAAAAGACAGTTCCACACAAAGTACATTATTTATTTTTGCATAGAGTAGGGCAGCTGTGGAAAACAGTTGTGTTTGATACCAAGGCAAATTACTTGGGAGAACCCATTATGGGTTGTAATGTTGTATTTCAAGTCGATTCTTCATAGTATTTAGCCAACAATGCTGCAAGCCCTAAAACTTAAAACTCAGTCTGTCTCAGCTGACACAATGGAAGAAAGCTTTTGTGTTAGTACATTGTTGTTTTTTTTGTTTACAAACTTTTTTATTGGGTACAAAATGATGGTACAAAACATTAGATCATGAATTTAGAGAAATACAATATATGTAAGTCAACATTATTGATGTTCTCTGAATAATAATACATCGGATTTACAGATTATTTCTTATAATTAATACAAGTGGTGAACCAATAATTATGCAATAATTCAGAATGTGGTTTTATTTATTTTCATAAATGTTTTGGTTAAAAAGAGGATACTCATCCAAGGTTAAAGAAGTGATCTGAGTGTGTAAACCAGGGGATCCATTTCTTTTCAAGTAAATGTGTGGAATTGTATAGAGTGTGGAAATTTTTTTCCATGAGGTAAGTATTATTAATTCTAGTTTTCAGTTGCATCATTGGTAATAATGAGGATTTCTAGTTGTAAGCTATGAGCCAGTGAATGGAAACAAAAATTGTATGTACTAATGTTAAGTGATGAGTGGATAATCCTATAATTGTGGTGAATAATAGACAATTGGGGAGGGTAAGTTTAATGTTTTTATCTGAAATTCTGGAAGAAAATTTTTCGAGTTGTCCCCATATGTGAAATACCTTTTCACATTCCCAAAAAATGTGAGAGAATGATGCAATGGAAATGCAATCTCTAAAGCATGTAAGGGGAACTGATGGAAAAATAGAGTGGAGTTTTGCTGGTGTATAGTACCATCTGGTAAATAACTTTATTGCAGTTTCTCTAATTGTGAGTGATCTTGTGCATTTGAGTAGATTGATGCAGTCGAACCATTTTTCAGAAGGGAGTGAGATATCACATTCTTGTTCCCATTTGAGCATGTAAGGAAGTTTGGTTTGGTTATCTGTGTTAATCAGGTTTAAATATATCTATGATATTAAGCCTGCTCCTCTTGGGGATTTGGAACAAATATTTTCATAAAATGTGGGTGATCCAATGTTTGAGATTGGAAAATATGAGGAGAAGAAATCTCTGATTTGGATGAATCTTCTCAGTTCAATATTGGGGATATTATATTTAGTTTTTAGTGACGAGGAGGAGGTGAAAGAGGCATTTTCTATAAATTTGAGGGTGGTTACGTTGTTGTTAATCCACCATGTGAATTCTCCCATGTCTTGATGGTGTGTTAGGAATTTGTGATCTCCTATAAAAGACGCATGGGGAGGTGTGAGGGAAGTCATTATGAATTTCTTAATGTGTAGTTTCCACAATTGATATGAGTGGGTTACTAATTGGTTTAGTTTTTTTAAGATGTGATTAGAAACTTTATTGCTCCGTAATAATCCGGTTATAGAATACGGTAGAACTGAATCGTTTTCAAATATGACCCATGGGATTTTCGGGTTTTGTATGTGCCATTGAGCTATTTGGGACCATCTAGCTGCTAAATAGTATGATCAAAAGTCTGGGAGTCCTAAAACACCGGTTTTTGAGGATTTGTATAACATCATTTTAGAAATTTGTGGGTGGGAGTCTGACCATATAAACTTGTTGACATCTGATTGGAATTTGGTTATCATCATTTTATTTAATCTAATTGGGAGTGCCATAAAAAGGTATAATAAATTTGGTAGAATTGACATTTTGATGGCTGTAATTTTACCTAAAAATGATAAGATTTCCAAATTTTTAATGTCATTCTTAGTTTTTGCAACATGGGTAGATTTTTTGAGGATAAATTATTAATATCTGGGGTTAGGTGAATACCTAGATAAGGTAGAATATCTTTAGACCATTAGTACATTGTTGTTAATATTGTTGTCAGAGCTGTATGGTTTTCCCAAAATCTATGTTTGCACAACCTTCCTAGTCTGGGCAATACTTAGATCATCCTGATCTCATGGGCTCTGTTCTGGTCTTTGCAAATTATATGCAATCAGTCACCTAAAATGATGGAGGTCATGCATATACAGTTCCTTGAAAAATTATTCATACTCCTTGAAATTTTCCACATTTTGTCATGGTACAACCAACAACTTAAATGTATTTTATTGGGATTTTATGTGATAGACCAACACAAAGTGGTCCATAATTGTGAAGTGGATGGAAAATGATAAATGGTTTTCAAATTTTTTTACAAATAAATATCTGAAAAATGTGGTGTGCATTTGTATTCAGCCCCCTTTATTCTGCTACCCCTAACTAAAACCTAGTGGAACCAATTGCCTTCAAAAAGTCACCTGATTAGTAAATAGAGTCCACCTGTGTGTAATTTAATCTCAGTATATATGTAACTGTTCTGTGAAGCCCTCAGAGGTTTGTTAGAGAATCTTAGTGAGTAGACAGCATCATGAAGGCCAATGAACGCACAAGACAGGTCAGGGATAAAGTTGTGGAGAAGTTTAAAGCAGGTTATGTTCTAAAAAAAAATTCCAAGCTTTGAACGTCTCACGGGGCACTGTTCAATCCATCATCCGAAAACGGAAAGAGCATGGCATAACTGCAAACCTACCAAGACATTGCTGTCCATCTAAACTGACAGGCTTGGCAAGGAAAACATTAATCAGAGAAGCAGCCAAGAGGCCCATGATAACTCTGAAGGAGCTGCAGAGATCCACAGCTCAGATGGGAGAATCTGTCCACAGGACAACTATTAGTCGTGCACGCCACAAATCTGGCCTTTATGGAAGAGTGGCAAGAAGAAAGTCATTATTGAAAGAAAGCCATAAGAAATCCTGTTTGCAGTTTGCGAGAAGCCATGTGGGGGGACACAGCAAACGTGAAAGAAAGTGCTCTGGTCAGATGAGACCAAAATTTAACTTTTTGGCCTTAAAGCAACACGCTATGTGTGGCGGGAAACTAACACTGCACATCACCCTGAACACACCATACCCACTGTGAAACATGGTGATGGCAGCATTATGTTGTTGGGATGCTTTTCTTCAGCAGGGACAAGGAAGCTGGTCAGAGTTGATGGGAAGATGGATGAAGCCAAATACTGGGCAATCTTAGAAGAAAACCTGTTATAGTCTGCAAAAGACTTGAGACTGGGGCAGAGGTTCACCTTCCAGCAGGACAGCGACCCTAAACATACAGCCAGAGCTACAATGGAATGGTTTAGATCAAAGCATATTTATGTGTTCAAATGGCCCAGTCAAAGTCCAGACCTAAATCCAATTCAGAATCTGTGTCAAGATTTGAAAATTGCTGTTCACAGACACTCTCCATCCAATCTGACAGAGCTTGAGCTATTTTGCAAAAAAGAAGGGACAAAAATCCATCTCTAGATGTGCAAAGCTGGTAGAGACATACCCAAAAAGACTTGTAGCTTTAACTGCAGCAAAAGGTGGTTCTAAAAAGTATTGACTCGGGGGGCCAAATACAAATGCAAGCCACACTTTTCAGATATTTGTTTGTAAAAAATGTTGAAAACCATTTATTACTTTCCTTCCACTTCACAATTATGTGCCACTTTGTGTTGGTCTATCACATAAAATCCCAATAAAATGCATTTACCTCTTTAGTTATAACATGACAAAATGTGGAAAATGTCAAGGGGTATGGATACTTTTTCAAGGCACTGTACTGTATTTAAAATTGTCCTGCCTTTTCCTCATAGGGCTCCCTGTTCACTCCATTCTGCTGTACTAACATTTGTCTATATACCTACTAAATGCTTTGAATATCCTTAATGAAAGAAGCCATTCACAATTGATTTGATTACTGAGGCTGGCAACATAAGGGTCAAGATTTTGAAGTTTGCAACAATCACATGAATTAAATGATCCAATGAACATCATACCAGGTAAAAACCATCGCCACGCACAATAGAATTGGACAACATTCTGTCTTTGCCATGGTAATTTCTTTATAAATTATAGATTCTGGGATTCAATTTCTATGTTTGCAGATGACATCAAGCTATGCAGTGGAATAACGTCTTTACAATGTCTTACAATGTCTGCATGTACAGTTGCTCCCGAGCTTACTAAATGAGGGGAGGCTCTGCTGACTGCCATCATCCAATCATGTGTTAATAAAAACACTTTTTTTTGTTTTATTTTCTTTGCCTGTGGTTGGGTATTCTTTGTAAGGTGAAGCTTCACCTCATTTACTAAGCTCTGGAGCAACTGCACTTTCAGGGTGCACAGTCTAATTTGCCTTTAGTAAATCAGCCCCATTGCCGCCTGTAGCATGTCCTCAATTTCCAACCACTCTCATAGTAAGTTTAAAGTCTCTAACCATCTACTGTAGTATATCTATGGATGGTCCTTTGACAGTTTTCTGTCATTACATACTCTGAATATTATGAACAGCCCTTTGGTGATTTCAGGGGTGCACTTAAAACTCACTGTATTAAGTAAAGCTGGCCCGGCTGGTTGAATCGAAAAAAAAAAAAAAACCTGATCAAGTTATGGGCTGCCTAGATTGACTACCACTAGTCTTAAAAAACAAGATATTATTCAAAGTACAAACAATCAAACAACTATTCACCCTAAAATTGTTTGCACAACAAACAAAATATTTTCTAGTAATCCTTTGCTTATGAGCATTCTGATATACAATGCTCACTGAACTTTTGTCCAATTTGGTGGAATTTTTAGAAAAAAATTGATTGATATTGTCAGTAAAAAATGTAAAATGTAAACATATTAGAAGGTCTCCTAATTAGAGGGTTAAAGTCTGGCATATCATCTTCTACAGCCTTTCTGATGATAAAAATGTGCCAGGGTCCAGCTACTCTGAGCTGGGTGTAAGAGACAATTTGCCTGCTCATGTCAGGGCCTATTAGCTGCACTTCATGTCCCTTGAAGCCCTTTAATATATTCTGATGCTGGTCTGGGTAGCATTGAGCATAAGGATTGTCTGTAACCACCAGATACAAGATTTAACCATTGTAATTCCTCTACTTTCAAATGAATAAACATACAAGCACAACTGGTCAGCACATTACTCAATGTCTATCACTGAATTTTCTATTCAAACTAGCAAATGAATAAATACCAGTGTTGAGATGCAGGTACTAAAAAAATGGCTTAAAGTGTGCACCTGGGCAAAATAATAATTAAAAAACATTTGCAGTAGATCTTTGCAATACATGCATGTTTGGTCATGTTATGTATCTTTAAAAATGTACAGAATATTCTGCTCATCTTCCAGAAAAGGTTATCTTATACACAGATCCAGCAGTTAGTTCTACAACTACACACATTAGTCCTGTGCAGACAGGCATTTTTATGTAATCCCTCTTACCTTATCTCCTGACTGAGGTCTCATTAAGGATACTTGGTCATAGCCTCTTCTTAGAAGTGCCCAGATAGCATCCAGTTTGCCCTATAATTAAGCATAACATTTTATGGAAATTCATACAAAAGTAACATACTGCATGGCCATAAATCACCTTTTTTGCAGATATATAAAAAAAATCCAGTAATTATTATTTTAAATTATCACCAGATGCCTGAATAATTACAACTACATGATAGTTTTATCTCTCATACACAGTGAAAGGAATGTTCCTTTTTCATTGATGTACTATCATATTAAAGCTAGTATACTTGTAAATTTTTATACCTGTACCGTAGGTTTTTTTTAATCAATAGCAACTGACATATTGCAACACAATGTTTATTGGTTCCATTATTAAAGGCATTCAACATCCAGTCTGGCTGGACTTGAGAGAAATGGAATTGATGGTACAAGAAGAACAATTGACCAGACGTGATGTCTAACCTCTCCACAAAGGTTCTAATTTATCCAGGTCATGGTAGAGTTAGCAGTACTTAGTCACATTCAAATGGACTTGTTCTGTTACAGAACAAGTCCAGCTGAATGTAACTACCTACTATTAGCTATACCCAACCTGTTATGACTATGACTGTGGCGAATAGGACAAAAATAGTCAGCTTTATTGACTCATAAAGAGCAACAATTATGAGATTAGGTGTATAATGGTCTAGTCCAGGAGTCTCCAAACTATGGCAATCCAGTTGTTCGGGAACTACAACTCCCATCATGCCTAGTCATGTCTGTGAATGTCAGAGTTTTACAATCCCTCATGGGATGTGTGGTTCCGCAACAGCTGGAGGGCTGTAGTTTGGAGATCCCTGGTCTAGTCTATCAGATGGATTCTTTGACTCCTTCAGTGCTGTGGGTTGGCTGACTTTGTGTGATAGAGCTTTGACTTTTCAGCAGATAGCCGAAATGTGCTTATTGAGTGCCCTGAATTCAGAGGCCCTTAAAGCTCTTTACAAAAAGAATGCAGGTATGTGCAGGCCAATGGAACAGCATACAGTATCTACTAAATAATTTCTAAAGAATTATGCTACACAGTATTTTCATCTCCAATACTTTAGTGGGGACAGATTTACTATATAGAGGTAGCATGCATCTGAATAGGCCCTAAAAAATAACCCATGTACTGCAGAAAGAGATAGCATTAGAGATTTGGTTTCCTCTGTTCTGCCTTCTGTAAAAAGGCTTCCTTTAATGATGTAATGACTTCTTGCACAGTATATCTTCCTGCATAAATCATAGTGTAAAATAAATGTAAAAAATCTGGCAGGAATATTAACCCTCTTTGTCATAGTTGGGACAATTGAGAAAGTGCTGTGAACTCATGTACTGAGATATCACTGCTCCAAGTGATACAAGTAGCAGGTTGGTGGTTCAAAATCCCTAGAATGTATTCATTAATGTTTTCTGTGAGAATAAGGTAATCTATTAAAAGTCAGGGGATATACAAAGAAAAATGATCTTTACCTTGATTGGACTGTACCATTTTCTCTCTTGTGGGCCACGGCGTGCTGAGGGTCTCTTTGCCTTTGGTTCCCAGGGTTCATATTCTTGTTCTGGAAGTTTAATAACTGCATTTTTGGGTTTCTCCAGCTTGGCACCCTCTTCAGTGGAACCTTTGCCACCCCATCTCACCTACAGAAATTATTTTCAAAAAAATTCAGTTATTCTTCTTTATAGACATCGGGTAAAACTGGAAATATACTCAATGGCCATATTATTAAGACCTACTCATTAAAGCTGAAGTCTATACACCACCAACCCAACACACAGCAATCCTGAGGTACTACCAATGAGTAACTTCCATTTCTGATTAATGCCAGCTAAGTGTATTCCAAAGCTCTGTGAGTGGTGATATAGGAGTTAACAGAAAGGTTTGACAGTGGAGGGTGTAATACCATCACTGTAGTGCCTCTGTTCTCTGTGATTGTCATTTGTTCATATTAATATCGATACATCCAGTTCAGTTCTAATACAAACAGTAAAGCTTGTGACTGTAACCTAATTCACAAAGCATGCGGACATAGTCAGTAGATACATTTTGTGTTTAAATTTTAAAAAGGGGAAAAGATATGTTTTACTGTAAGCAACTTTGACTATGGAATGATTGTGATGGCTACAATACTTCAGAAAATTGTTGACTTTCTAGAATTTTAACATATTAGTTTGTAGAGCTGGGGCCCTCAAGCTGGCCTATGACTGACCATCACAATAATTGGGTGCTGGACTGTGGTCAGTAGGAGAAAAAAAAATGCCTCTACATCAGAGGTCAGTAGCTTATGTTGGTGGACAGTGAAGGTTCATAATTTCCCTACGTTAGTAGTCAGAATAAAAGAATGCCTGTAGGTTAGCAGTCAGCAGTAATAAATGTATCGGTGGTCGTAAAATATGGCCATGTGTCAGCGGTCAGTTGTGGTTAAAAAATGCACATGAGCCAGTGGTCAGTGCAAGCAGGGCCAGTGCAACCATAAGGTGGATTAGGCAGTAAATAGGGTCAGTAAAATCTGAATCCCCAGCCATTTGCTGTTTAATCTTTTGAAACAGAAGACCACTCCAATTCTACTCTATTCAGATAAGATGAGTAAAATGTGGCTATAGATGGTGCAATAGGAATATGTGGCTGAAATACCTGTAGCTGCCTGACGCTATTGAGTAAGCATAGACCAAATTCTACAAGGGTCTTACTGGCAACTTGAATTCATGTGATGAAGAATTCAGAATGTTTGGAAGGCAAATGGTCTTTGATAGTACCTGGTTCTTTTTAGTTTCAACTAATTAAATGACCACTACTGAGCTAATACTTTTTTTCTGTTACTCCTGAGGTCCTTTAACCACTTGAGCCCCGGACCATTATGCTGCCTAAGGACCAGAGGTCTTTTTCCAATTTGGCACTGCGTCGCTTTAACTGCTAATTGCGCGGTCATGCAATGCTGTACCCAAACGAAATTTGCGTCCTTTTCTTCCCACAAATAGAGCTTTCTTTTGATGGTATTTGATCACCTCTGCAGTTTTTATTTTTTGCGCTATAAACAGAAAAAGACCGAAAATTTTGAAAAAAAATGATATTTTCTACTTTTTGTTATAAAAAAAATCCAATAAACTAAATTTTAGTCATACATTTAGGCCAAAATGTATTCGGCCACATGTCTTTGGTAAAAAAAATGTCAATAAGCATATATTTATTGGTTTGCGCAAAAGTTATAGCGTCTACAAACTAGGGTACATTTTCTGTAATTTACACAGCTTTTAGTTTATGACTGCCTATGTCATTTCTTGAGGTGCTAAAATGGCAGGGCAGTACAAAACCCCCCCAAATGACCCCATTTTGGAAAGTAGACAGCCCAAGGAAATTGCTGAGAGGCATGTTGAACCCATTGAATATTTATTTTTTTTGTCCCAAGTGATTGAATAATGACAAAAAAAAAAAAATATTTACAAAAAGTTGTCACTAAATGATATATTGCTCACACAGGCCATGGGCCTATGTGGAATTGCACCCCAAAATACATTCAGCTGCTTCTCCTGAGTATGGGGATACCACATGTGTGGGACTTTTTGGGAGCTTAGCCGCGTACGGGGCCCCGAAAACCAAGCACCGCCTTCAGGATTTCTAAGGGTGTAAATTTTTGATTTCACTCTTCACTGCCTATCACAGTTTCGGAGGCCATGGAATGCCCAGGTGGCACAAAACCCCCCCAAATGACCCCATTTTGGAAAGTAGACACCCCAAGCTATTTGCTGAGAGGCATATTGAGTCCATGGAATATTTTATATTTTGACACAAGTTGCGGGAAAGTGACACTTTTTTTTTTTTTTGCACAAAGTTGTCACTAAATGATATATTGCTCACACAGGCCATGGGCATATGTGGAATTGCACCCCAAAATACATTTAGCTGCTTCTCCTGAGTATGGGGATACCACATGTGTGGGACTTTTTGGGAGCCTAGCCGCGTACAGGGCCCCGAAAACCAAGCACCGCCTTCAGGATTTCTAAGGGTGAAAATTTTTGATTTCACTCTTCACTGCCTATCACAGTTTCGGAGGCCATGGAATGCCCAGGTGGCACAAAACCCCCCCAAATGACCCCATTTTGGAAAGTAGACACCCCAAGCTATTTGCTGAGAGGCATGGTAAGTATTTTGCAGCTCTCATTTGTTTTTGAAAATGAAGAAAGACAAGAAAAAACTTTTTTTTTTTCTTTTTTCAATTTTCAAAACTTTGTGACAAAAAGTGAGGTCTGCAAAATACTCACTATACCTCTCAGCAAATAGCTTGGGGTGTCTACTTTCCAAAATGGGGTCATTTGGGGGGGTTTTGTGCCACCTGGGCTTTCCATGGACTCCGAAACTGTGATAGGCAGTGAAGAGTGAAATCAAAAATTCACGCCCTTAGAAAGCCTGAAGGCGGTTCTTGGTTTTCTTGGTCCCGTACGCGGCTAGGCTCCCAAAAAGTCTCACACATGTGGTATCCCCGTACTCAGGAGAAGCAGCAGAATGTATTTTGGGGTGTAATTTTACATATTCCCATGGCATGTTTGAGCAATATATCATTTAGTGACAACTTTGTGCAAAAAAAAAAAAAAAATTGTCTTTCCCGCAACTTGTGTCGCAATATAAAATATTCCATGGACTCGACATGCCTCTCAGCAAATAGCTTGGGGTGTCTACTTTCCAAAATGGGGTCATTTGGGGGGGGGGGTTGAACTGTCCTGGCATTTTATGCACAACATTTAGAAGCTTATGTCACACATCACCCACTCTTCTAACCACTTGAAGACAAAGCCTTCTGACACTCATTGTTTACATGAAAAAGTTATTTTTTTTTGCAAAAAAATTACTTTGAACCCCCAAACATTATATATTTTTTTAAAGCAAATGCCCTACAGATTAAAATGGTGGGTGTTTCATTTTTTTTTTCACACAGTATTTGCGCAGCGATTTTTCAAACGCATTTTTTGGGGAAAAAACACACTTTTTTAAATTTTAATGCACTAAAACACACTATATTGCCCAAATGTTTGATGAAATAAAAAAGATGATCTTAGGCCGAGTACATGGATACCAAACATGACATGCTTTAAAATTGCGCACAAACGTGCAGTGGCAACAAAATAAATACATTTTTAAAAGCCTTTAAAAGCCTTTACAGGTTACCACTTTAGATTTACAGAGGAGGTCTACTGCAAAAATTACTGCCCTCGATCTGACCTTCGCGGCGATACCTCACATGCATGGTGCAATTGCTGTTTACATTTGACGACAGACCGCCGCTTGCGTTCGCCTTAGCGCGAGAGCAGGGGGCGACAGGGGTGCTTTTTTTTTTTTTTTTTTCTTTATTATTTTTTTGCTTTTTTATCTTATTTTTAAACTGTTCCTTTCATTTTTTTTTTTTTTTTTAATCATTTTTATTGTTATCTCGGGGAATGTAAATATCCCCTATGATAGCAATAGGTAGTGACAGGTACTCTTTTTTGAAAAAATTGGGGTCTATTAGACCCTAGATCTCTCCTCTGACCTCAAAGCATCTGATGACACCAAGATCGGTGTGATAAAATGCTTCCCCAATTTCCCAATGGCGCTATTTACATCCGGCGAAATCTAAGTCATAAAATGCTCGTAGCTTCCGGTTTCTTAGGCCATAGAGATGTTTGGAGCCACTCTGGTCTCTGATCAGCTCTATGGTCAGCTGGCTGAATCACTCTCAGGTTCCCTGTGGAGACAGGAGAGCCAGAGAAAAACACGGAAGACGGTGGGGGGGGCATTCCCTCCCACGGCTTGTAAAAGCAGTCTAGAGGCTAATTAGCCACTAGGATTGCTTTTACATGAAAGCCGACCGCTGGCTGAAAAGAATGATACCAAGATGATACCTAAACCTGCAGGCATCATTCTGGTATAACCATTCAAAGTCGTGAATGGCGTACCTGAAGACAAAAAAATGGTTAACAATAAAGCACAGTAAACGGTAAAGTATAAAAAATTGCATACCTGAAAAGCAAACATGGTAAAACATAATAACAATAAAACATTGCAGAATAGAATACAGTAAAAAAGAGCAGAACAAGAGAGAGAGAATAGAGAGAGAGAGAACAATAAAACGACAAATATTTTTTTTTTTTTTACACTTTTTTTGTAACTAACTTTTATAACGGTAATCGGTTCCAGGTTCGGGTCTCTCAAAATGCGATGGCATCTTGGGAGACCCTGTGAAAGTGTGCCTAGTCTGTGCAATGCTGTACCCTATGCTAATACTCAACTAATGAATGGTAGCATTCAAAACATTCACCAATGCAAAGACCAGGATTGTCAGGACAGGAGGGACAATAATAGTGGGTGTCACGCCTATATCCGCGCTTGCTGCAGACACAACATCTTTTTTGGGGGGGTTCGTTGGGTAGGGGTACTCGGGAGGACATAAAGAAAATGCCTCTCATGCAGCCGACTGCATTTGGTTGGGGATGTGAATGGGGGAAGTACGGGCGCTGCAGAAGCGGTGGTTTCCCAATTAGGATTGGCGAATGCAGCAGGAAGGGCACTATGGGCACGACGGGCCTGTGTTTGTCTTCTTGGTGGCAGTGGGACACTACTTGTGCTTGCCACCTCACCAGCTTGAACTGCACTTATGGCACTCGCCACGTCACCAAGTGTTACTGCAGTGCTGGTTTGACTACGACCGGGGTGTACTAGGCCGCTGGCGCTTGCCAGTTCAATAAAAAGCTACCAAAAAAACTGTTAGCGATCGCAGGGATCAGGCCTGACTCTGCGAATGCTGCAGTTATGCGTTAAGTGTTTTGTAAGTGACAGTGATCGATCGATACTGCACTTGGGCTAGGCCGGGCGGAGGGGCAAAACGCAGGTGCTAGCAGGTATCTGGGCTGATCCCGCTAACACTGCGTTTTTGGGAACCCTAAACTGCTGGGGACGCCAGTATAGATCTGATCGGATCAGATATTGATCCGATCAGATACTATACCACTAAGGGAGCTGTACGGTGCGTGCGTGGGTGTTAGCGCTACTGGCGCTAACCTGACGCTGCCTGGGGCTGGTGCTTGCCAGTTCACCAAAATGCTACCAAAAAAACTGTTAGCGATCGCAGGGATCAGGCCTGACTCTGCGAACGCTGCAGTTATGCGTTTAGTGTTTTGTAAGTGACAGTGATCGATCGATACTACACTTGGGCTGGGCCGGGCGGAGGGGCAAAACGCAGGTATCTGGGCTGATCCCGCTAACACTGTGTTTTTGGGAACCCTAAACTGCTGGGGACGCTAGTATAGATCTGATCGGATCAGATATTGATCCGATCAGATACTATACCACTAAGGGAGGCGTATGCTGCGTGCGTGGGTGTTAGCGGTACTGGCGCTAATCTGACGCTGCCTGGGGCGACGCATATCACCGCCGGGCGATCAGGGGGCTAAACCTTTATTCGGTAATAAACGGCGGGTGCCCTGACACTATAAAAAATAAACAAACTAACCAGCGTCACCCGTAACAGTTATACGGTGATCAGTGGTGAAAGGGTTAACTAGGGGGCCATCAAGGGGTTAAAACATTTATTCGGTAGTATATGGGGGTCCCTGTCGCTATAAAACGCTGACGGCGAACCTAAATATTTAGGTCCCTAACTAGCGTTACCAGCGACACTAATACAGCGATCAGAAAAATGATCGCTTAGCGACACTGGTGACAGGGGGTGATCAAGGGGTTAAAACTTTATTAGGGGGGGTTAGGGGGGTATCCTAGACCTACAGGGGGGTAATACTAACTGTCCCAACACTGTAACTGTCACAAACTGACACCAATGCAGTAATCAGAAAAAAAAAAAAAAAAACTGCTGGTGTCAGTTTGTGACAGGGGGGGGTGATTGGGGGGGGGATCGGGGGGCGATCGGGGGGGGATCGGGGTGTTTTGTGTGCCTGGCATGTTCTACTGTGTGTGTGTGTAGTGTTGTGCACTCACATACCTGTCTTCTCTCCTCGGGCCGGAACGGAAATTACCGAGCCGAGGAGAGATGACATCATTTCCTTTGCTGCTGTTTAGCATACAGCAACAAAGGAATGATGTGATTGGCCGGCGGCGATCGCGAGGGGGGGGCCACGAACGGATGGCCTCCCCCTCATCTCCGATCGCCGTGGGAGAAAAGACGACCGCCTTGGGCACCGGTCCGATCGGACCCCCCACCCGCGGAAGGCAAATCACGTATATGTACGTGATTTTGCCTGTCCGTGCCACCTTGCCGACGTAAATCGGCGTGAGGCGGTCGTCAAGTGGTTAACAGCTGTATATGAAATGCCAGTTCAAATCTCCTTCTACACTATATGGCCAATCATTTGTAGACAGCCCTACTGATAGTCCACAAAGACAATGCTTGACAAATTGGGTTTGGGGGAACTTGAGTAGTCTTCGTAGAGCCCTGACCTCAACTCTACTGATCACCTTTGGGGAGAATTTAAAGTAGAACTATAGGCAAAACTTTTTTTCATGTTGTCTAGAGTAAGGGAGGATTATAACCCTGTCAGTTTATATTTTGCCATCTGTGTCCCATTGGGGAGATACAGTTGTGCTCATAAGTTTACAAACCCTGGCTGAATTTATGATTTCTTGTCCATTTTTCGGAGAATATGAATGATAACACAAAAAAAAATTATTTCACTCATGGTTAGTGTTTGGCTGAAGCCATTTATTATCAATCAACTGTGCTTACTCTTTTTAAAATCTTGACAGCAGAAACTACCCAAATGACCCCGATCAAAAGTTTACATACCCCAGGTCTTAATACCGTGTATTGCCCCCTTTAACATCAATGACAGCTTGAAGTCTTTTGTAGTATTTGTGGATGATGCTCTTTATTTTCTCATATGGTAAAGCAGCCCATTCCTCTTGGAAAAAAAGCCTCCAGTTCCTGTAAATTCTGGGGCTGTCTTGCATGAATGTTTGAGATCTCCCCAGAGTGGCTCAGTGATATTGCGTTCAGAAGACTGAGATGGCCACTCCAGAACCTTCACTTTGTTCTGCTGTAGCTGATGACAGGTCAACTTGGCCTTGTTTTTTGGATCATTGTCATGTTGGAATGTCCAAGTACGTCCCATGCGCAGCTTCCTGGCTGATGAATGCAAATGTTCCTTTTTGATAACATACTGCATTCATCTTGCCAATAATTTTGACCAAATTTCCTGTGCCTTTGTAGCTTACACATCCCCAAAACATCAGCGAATTCCCTCTGTACCTTTCATCATAGGCCTTGTTGACTCCTCTCCTAACGAAGCGTTGATGGTTATGGCCAAAAAGCTAAATTTTGGTCTCGTCACTCCAAATGACTTTGTGCCAAAAGGTTTGAAGCTTGTCTCTGTGCTGTTTGGCATATTGTAAGCAGGATACTTTGTGACATTTGCATAGTAATGACTTTCTTCTGGTGACTCGACCATGCAGCCCATCTTTCTTCAAGTGCCTCCTTATTGTGCATCTTGAAACAGCCACACCACATGTTTTCAGAGAGTCTTGTATTTCACCTGAAGTTATTTGTGGGTTTTTCTTTGCATCCCTAACAATTTTCCTGGCAGTTGTGGCTGAAATTTTAGTTGGTCTACCTGACCGTGGTTTGGTTTCAACAGAACCCCTCATTTTCCACTTCTTGATTCGAGTTTGAACACTGCTGATTGGCATTCTCAATTCCTTCCATCTTTTTATATCCTTTTCCTGTTTTATACAGTTCAACTACCCTTGCCCGCAGATCCTTTGACAATTCTTTTGCTTTCCCCATGACTCAGAATCCAGAAACGTCAGCGCCACACTAGATGAAAAGATGCAAGGGTCTGTCAGGAGTCCAGAAACTCATTGACCTTTTATACACACATGCTAATTACAAGCAA
Organism: Aquarana catesbeiana; assembly: GCF_042186555.1. Lineage (NCBI taxonomy): Eukaryota > Metazoa > Chordata > Amphibia > Anura > Ranidae > Aquarana > Aquarana catesbeiana. The sequence goes on along the minus strand of NC_133331.1, from coordinate 273,404,463 downwards.
ACAGATCACAGGTAAGGGCGGTTACCTTTAATAGCCATTCGAACCCCTTTCTGTCAACTTGTGTGCATGTTATCAGGCCAAAATCACCAGGGTATATTCACTTTTGATCAGGGTCATTTGGGTAGTTTGTGTTGTCATTATGATTTAAAAAGAGTAAACACAGTTGATTGATAATAAAAGGCTTCAGCCAAACACTAACCATGAGTGAAAGAAATGTTTTTTGTGTTATTCATATTCTCTGAAAAATGGCCAAGAAATCATAAATTCTGCCCAGGTATGTAAACTTATGAGCACAACTGTATATCTTCACTTCCTGTCCCACAGCCAAACAGGAAGTAAGAGTAAATCCCTCAAATTAAGGGATTCTCTTGGGGTCCCCCAGGTCACTAGAACTAGTGTACCAATTGGAAGATTTCTCAACTATTACTTTTCTGAGGACAACTCAAAATTTGGGAATTTCTTATACTTTAACTTTCAATCAACATGGTAAACAGAACAAATAGAACACAGACAGCAATAAAAACCTGACAGGGGTTCTAATCCATATCCACTTTATCCAAAACAAAAAAAGTTTTGCCTTTAGTTGTTTTTTAATACACTCATTCATCCAACTTAAAGGGGGGTTCCACTCAAATTTTAACTTAATCTTACCCCCTTCAGTTAATTGCATAGATGTTCAAATGCCGCACGAAATTTTTTTTTATCGCTGTAATTACCTTTATATTGTACTTTATTGTGGCACTTCCTGTCTCTCCTCCCATGGGAGTAGGCGTGTTTATTGCCTTTCCCCGGCGCCGCACTGTCTCCTGGGAGCTTAGTGTCAGGCTTCCCAAGATTCAGTGCGGGAACAATGATCATGCTTGTGAACAAGCTGTGAATGAACAGCATTCACCGCATCCAGGAAATCAATGCTTGTGGGCTTCACATGCCCACAAGCAAGATGGAAACAGCCAGCATCACATTTTTAAAGTTATTCTTCAGTCCGAAAACAGACAGAGGCGGAAATTTTACACCCAAACTGTGAGTATTATTTTGGGATTAGCAAAGTGTCTCAATGACCTAAGAAAAAAAAAAAAGATTGGTCGCTGGACTCCCACTTTAAGTACCTGGCCTCACTATTGCTTTTTTTATGAATGGGCATGAATTTCCACAGAAGCACTGCAAAATCTTGTGGAAATACTTCCCAGAGGGGTGGAGGCAACTCTGTATTAATTAAAGTGTCATTAAACCCAGACTATGAAAAACTCTCATTACATGTTATATAACAGAGTGTGCATACTCACAAACATCTCCATTACTTCTTTTCAAAACTGCTCATCTCAGTTTGATGTGTCTTTGTGGGCTTTGATACATAGGGAGGACTATCAGAATCTTGTGCGAGATTTGGGGCACAACAAAAGGTTTGAGAAGGATTGGAACGCTAAACATTTTGCTGACACAAAAGTTTTGGATTGCTTGCAAGTTTAGATTATTGAATCCAACTCCAGGAATTTACCAGCTGCCCAACATTTTAAAAATGGTGTAAGAGAATGACATACTGGATTTTCATTTTGAACTCCCTGTCCCCAGGTGGTTTCAATGAGGAATAGAAGTCAACACTGTCATCTGAACATTTTCCGTATTCAGTTACGATGATATAGCTGTGCACTGCTGCTCCCCCTAGTGACCTTTTTTGACACCCACTCATTATATTATGTTTCTTGCATTGTTTTAGACTGTCAATGTATAATTTATTGATGTATAGTATATTAACTATATACAGTATCTCACAAAAGTGAGGACACCCCTCACCTTTTTGTAGATATTTTATTATAGCTTTTCATGTGACAACACTGAAGAAATGACACTTTGCTACAATGTAAAGTAGTCAGTGTACAGCTTGTATAACAGTGTAGCTGTCCACTCAAAATAACTCAACACACAGTCACTGATGTCTAAACCACTGGCAACAAAAGTAAGTACACCCCTAAGTGAAAATGTCCAAATTGGGCCCATTTAGCCATTTCCCCTCCCCGATGTCATGAGACTCATTAGTGTTACAAGGTCTCAGGTGTGAATGGGAGCAGGTGTATTAAATTTGGTGTTATCACTCTCACTCTCTCATACTGGTCACTGGAAGTTCAACATGGCACCTCATGGCAAAGAACTCTCTGAGGATCTGAAAAAAAAATTGTTGCTCTACATAAAGATGGCCTAGGCTAAAAGAGGATTGCCAAGACCCTGAAACTGAGCTGCAGCATGGTGGCCAAGACCATACAGTGGTTTAACAGGACAGGTTCCTCTCAGAACAGGCCTCGCCATGGTCCACCAAAGAAGTTGAGTGCACGTGCTTAGCGTCATATCCAGAGGTTGTCTTTGGGGAATATACATATGAGTGCTGCCAGCATTGCTGCAGAGGCTGAAGGGGTGGGGGGTCAGCTTGTCAGTGCTCAGACCATACGCCGCACACTGCATAAAATTGGTCTGCATGTCTGTCATCCCAGAAGGAAGTCTCTTCTAAAGATAATGCACAAGAAAGCTCGCAAACAGATTGCTGAAGACAAGCAGACTAAGGACATGGATTACTGAAACCACATCCCGTGGTCTGATGAGACCAAGATAAATTGATTTGGTTCAGATGGTGTCAAGCGTGTGTGATGGCAACCAGGTGAGGAGTACAAAGACAAGCGTGTATTGCCTACAGTCAAGCATGGTGGTGGGAGTGTCATGGTCTGGAGCTGCATGAGTGCTGCCGGCACTGGGCAGATACAGTTCATTGAGGGAACCATGAATGCCAACATGTACTGTGACATACTAAAGCAGAGCATGATCCCCTCCCTTCGGAGACTGGGCCGCAGGGCAGTATTCCAACATAACGACCTCAAACATGCCTCCAAGACGACCACTGCATTGCTAAAGAAGCTGAGGGTAAAGGTGGTGGACTGGCCAAGCATGTCTCCAGACCTCAACACTACTAAGCATCTGTGGGGCATCCTCAAATGGAAGGTGGAGGAGCGCAAGGTCTCTAACATCCACCAGCTCTATAATGTTGTCATGGAGGAGTGGAAGAGGACTCCAGTGGCAACCTGTGAAGCTCTGGTGAACTCCATGCCCAAGAGGGTTTAGGCAGTGCTGGAAAATAATGGTGGCCACACAAAATATTGACACTTTGGGCCCAATTTGGACATTTTCAGTTAGGGGTGTACTCATTTTGTTGCCAGTGGTTTAGATCTTAATGGCTGTGTGTTGAGTTATTTTGAGGAGACAGCAAATTTACACTTTTATACAAGCTGTACACTCACTACTTTACATTGTAGCAAAGTGTTATTTCTTCAGTGTTGTCACATGAAACGATATAATTAAATATTTACAAAAATGTGAGGGGTGTACTCACTTTTGTGAGATAATGTATATGTGACAATTTGCATGGCCATGTATTGTATATATGAATTTATCCATATATGTCCCCATTTGTTGTTTTGTTTTGCTTTGGTCACTCTCCTATATTCGTATATATGCAATATATGGCTGGCCCAGTTTTAAACAAGATATCATTTTTTTTAATCTTTTTATTTTTACTTTTAGTTCTGGTATCAAATAATCCTGGTAAACCTACATACATTTTTGCAGCATTTTCTGTTTAGTTCAACTGCGTTATGTAGTCCCACTGGTTTTATACAGTAAATTGAATTTGTTGTGCATGGGCAGGCTTGAGAAAGAGGAAGGGGATCCTCGAAACACATAGCCACGCCCCCTTGACACCTCTTTTTGTCATCACTCCTGTGTTTCTCACACTGTCAGGGAATTCCTCAGTATCCTGGATAGACCCAATCGGCGTAGGTAAACACATATTCTGGATTGGATGTCCACTTCCTGTTGCAAATACAGAGCTAGTGGCCAAACCAGGTTAAGACTTTGCAACAAGTGCTTTTTGTTGTTCTATATGCGAGTTGCTATTTATCATTCGTAACAAAAAACATATTTTACACTACACCTAGATTGCACCCTCTGCTGTTTATTATGTCCTTGAAAAAAGGATTGTAAAAAAATAAAAATATTGAAGCTGGCAGTATGACTTGCTGTATTATAATTACAAAAGGCAGGAATTTGTCTGTGAATAACAGGCAAATGAACAGGGAACTAATCCCTTGCAGCTTACATATAGGATTCACCTGTCTCTAAACCATACTGAAACTTATAAAGAATCACAAGAATTACCACACCTCTTTTTTATTGCATCTGAAGCAGAGACTACAAGATATTATTGATGGTGGGTTTGGGAGATCTGTTAACTTGTGTATTATCAGCCTCCCAAGCTGCTAAAACTTAACATAAAAGCGTCAGGGCCCATTTACACCAGTGTGCTGCTGCATGCTAAATTTTTGGTCTGCAGTGGTGTGTTAGCCAGCCTATTTGTTTGAATGGGCTGTCCAGCATAACATGTACTAATGAGCATGCACCTCAGCAAACCGGGCTGGTGTGAGCGAGTTCAGAAAATGCTATGCTTTAACCAACTCTGCTATCAGATTACTATGGGAAAGTTATACGATCTTCTTGTAATCCAAATACTTATGTCCATTATAAGCTTTGAACCTACAGTAAGGGATTGTTCATGAGTAACAAATCAGCTTCAGCAGCTGCTAAGTGGCATTTTTGCCTAGAGGAAAATCAAGTTCTTATACCAGCTGTCACAGAAACAATACATCATCTGTCCTGCTGTCTCATAGAGCTAAATATTTGCCAATACAAGGGTCTGAGCAGTTAAGCTCCGCAGATATTCAGCTAGAAATTTTAATTTGAGTAGCAAATGTGCCGGCTCAAAAACAGCACCGAGAGCCAATGTAGGTGGCCCCTTTACAAATTGAGCATCCTTCAAGATGCTTCATTTAGGGAATTCATACTCCAGAGAATATGTAATTGCCTTTTAAGGGATCAGGAAGGAATATGTATTTCCCCCAATGGAGCAAAATGAACCATGCTTTAAAGGTTTTTTTTTACCTTCCGCTGGATCAAAAGTAGCTATAGGATTGTGTAGAAGAGGTTTGCTATTTATTTATACTCATTTTTTTTCACTTTCAATACATTTTTATTGAAGCGTTTCATCAAAACAGATAGATATAAATAATGTACTGTTAGCCGCTAGGACTGTAGCCATCAACATCACAAGTTTATTTATATATTTAACAAGAGACAACACAAATGTACTGAACAACAAACTAGTAAAATAAAGAAGATCCAAATTACCTGTATTTTTTTCTAATGGTTGAACTAAATTTCCCTAATTAATAATTCAGAAGCACCTTTCCTGCGGATTGGTGACCAAAACTGTCTTGTCAGGGCAGAATTATTTCTCTTGGATTTATGTCCTTTTCAATGCATGACAGGTTGTGATCTACAAACAAAACCAGATCCCCCAAGAATGGTCTTTTATAAATCCAAGCTGGTTGTCAATTATAATACTGTTATCGCAGACAAATTTCTGTCCCTTACCATTTGCTCAAATACCTTACACACTATTTGTGTTAGGCTGACTGGTTTGTAGTATTCTGGTATACATCTTGATCGTTTTCTGTAAACTGGCACCATTATTTTGCACAGAATGCTCTCATTGCTCCCCACCAGCATGTGGAAAATCCTGTGACAGCGATAGACAATAGAGGAATATGGGGAATATTCAAAATCTGGGGGATATACCCCCACCATCCCAGAGTGAGTCCAAAATGGCCCACTCAGGATGTAGTGCAAAGGAACTCTTTACTGATAGTGACTGAAACCCCCATACTGGAGACATAACTGTGGAAAAATCTAAGGCAATAGGCTACTTTCCACAGTTGGCCTTTGGCAGTGAATACTTTTTGCTGAAACAGTCAAGGGTTCCCTGTGTTTGCAACATGTCACCACATACTTATGCTTTGCAGAAAAGTAGTTTGCAGCAATGCACCACATATTTACTACTTCCCCCTTCTGCCATTAAATTTAGGAAAAGACAGGCATGCAGTGATATTTGTGTGTTTTTTTAGGTTTTTTTTTTTTTCTTATAACTGTAACCGTATGTACAGATTTTTTTTTTTTTTTATAATTATTTTTTCATTGTAAAGCTGTCCTTGCCCTGCTGAAACAAACACAGGAAGGGAAGGCAATGCAAACTTGGTGGAAGCCCCACTCAAATAACCCAATGATGTAGAACAGGAAATAACACATACTGTATAATGGAGTTGTAAAGCAGATCAATGAAGAGATTTGTCATATGAAGCCATCAAATCTAAGTCTTTATCCAGTGTTAAATTACAAAATAATAATGTACAGAGGAGCAATAAAATCCATATATGGATGATTAATGGCAGCCATTTAAGATGACAATTAATCTTTTCGCTGCCAGCGTCAGTTTTGTGTAAGTTTTTTGTTCAAAAAAATATTATAGGTTTAAAAAATCATACTAGGCCGAATGATTAGTTAAAACTCACAATCAATGTATGTTTATGTCACACAATATTAGTGCATCAGTTTATCAAGTGCAAATTGTCTGTGAAAATTACATTATTTGAAATTTTAGGTCACAGAAATGTAATATGTTACCCACTTTTGTTGGTAATAATATAACTGCACCAGCAGACTTTGCTTTGAGGATAACAGGCTGATGGAGGATAACATAACTGGTGTATAACTAACTTTTATTTAATCTTTGGGAGTAGTTTAGGAGTTGACAATTGAAGAGCTAGCTATCAATCAACTGTAACAGACAGGTATTATATAGATCTGTGCATACAGGAAAAGAACCTAAGCAGATGTACCCCAGCACTGCAATTCAAGCAAAGTTTGTTAAATTAGATGTTAACCCCACCACTAAAACGTCATATAGCTAGTGATATTGATATAAACATTCTTGTTTTGGCACTACGTGTTATGGCGTGAAAACACTGCTGCAGCAAAACGGATCATGTTTATTGGGGTTTTTTGCCTTCCTCTAGATCAACTGTGGGTGCATAGCTCCAAACTGTCCCTGATTTCGAGGTCCGTCTGTCCTCCTCATTTGTCTCTCATTTTGGTCTGATCTATATAGATGTATATAGAATGCACTTTTTATCTATCGAAAAGGGGTTTCCAGTGCTAAACCCTCATCTGATTTCTAACTTGCTGCATTTGTAAATTCCAAAAGCCAATATGAAGGAATAGTAGTGGTAAAAAAAAAGCAATCTTGTTTTTGTATAATTCCCCTTTAAGGGGGCGTGACAAGGGGTGTGTCATATGGCTGCATACTTTTGCTGATAGGTGTCCCTCATTTCCATCTTAAAAAGCTGGGAGGTATATGGGTATAGGATTGTGTATATTGGATTGTATAATTTTCTTCCCTTTATATTGGTTGAACTGGATGGACTTGTTTCTTTTTTCAACCCAACTATGTATTTATTTTTTATTTATTTATTTCAGGTACTTATATAGCGCCGTCAATTTACGCAGCACTTTACATATACATTGTACATTCATATCAGTCCATACCCTCAAGGAGCTTACAATCTAAGGTCCCTAGCTCACATTCATACATATTAGGGACAATTTAGACAGGAGCCAATTAACCTACCAGCATGTCTTTGGAGTGTGGGAGGAAACCCACGCAGGCACAGGGAGAACATGCAAACTCCAGGCAGGTAGTGTCGTGGTTGGGATTTGAACCAGTAACCCTTCTTACTGCTATGCGAGAGTGCTACCCACTACACCACTGTGGCGCTCGTAACTGTGTAACTATGTAACTCTGCCCCTGTCTCCCACAATCTCCGGCCTGCAAATCACTTGTCAAATGCTTTCCCAAATTAAAAAAAAAAATATGCTTCTGTGTTGATGTACTGTACATTGCCCAGGAATATTATCCCATTAGAATTTTTTTTTTAATTTACATTTAGCCTGTTGTGACAGTCCACGTGGAGAAAATCTAAAGAAGCTGCTCACATTCCACACCCCCAACTTCCCCAAGATGCACAGCATTTTGCTCCCTAATAGACATACAGTGAAGAGTTTACTTCTACTTTAGTATACCAGTGCCTACACCAATCTGTTCCTATTCATTTTATCAGCAACACTCCTTAACCACTTCAGCCCCGGAAGGTTTTACCCCCTTCCTGACCAGAGCACTTTTTACAATTCGGCACTGCGTCGCTTTAACTGCTAATTGCGCGGTCATGCAATGCTGTACCCAAACGAAATTTGCGTCCTTTTCTTCCCACAAATAGAGCTTTCTTTTGATAGTATTTGATCACCTCTGCCATTTTTATTTTTTGCGCTATACACGGAAAAAGACCGAAAATTTTGAAAAAAAATGATATTTTCTACTTTTTGTTCTAAAAAAAATCCAATAAACTCAATTTTAGTCATACATTTAGGCCAAAATGTATTCGGCCACATGTCTTTGGTAAAAAAAATGTCAATAAGTGTATATTTATTGGTTTGCGCAAAAGTTATAGCGTCTACAAACTAGGGTACATTTTCTGGAATTTACACAGCCTTTAATTTATGACTGCCTATGTCGTTTCTTGAGGTGCTAAAATGGCAGGGCAGTACAAAACCCCCACAAATGACCCCATTTTGGAAAGTAGACACCCCAAGGAATTTGCTGAGAGGCATGTTGAGCCCATTGAATATTCATTTTTTTTGTCCCAAGTGATTGAACAATGACAAAAAAAAAAAAAAAAAAAAAAAATTACAAAAAGTTGTCACTAAATGATATATTGCTCACACAGGCCATGGGCATATGTGGAATTGCACCCCAAAATACATTTAGCTGCTTCTCCTGAGTATGGGGATACCACATGTGTGGGACTTTTTGGGAGCCTAGCCGCGTACGGGGCCCCGAAAACCAATCACTGCCTTCAGGATTTCTAAGGGCGTACATTTTTGATTTTACTCCTCACTACCTATCACAGTTTTGAAGGCCATAAAATGCCCAGATGACATAAAACCCCCCCAAATGACCCCATTTTGGAAAGTAGACACCCCAAGCTATTTGCTTTGAGGCATGTTGAGTCCATGGAATGTTTTATATTTTGACACAAGTTGCGGGAAAGTGACAATTTTTTTTTTTTTTTTTTTTTTTTTGCACAAAGTTGTCACTAAATGATATATTGCTCACACAGGCCATGGGCATATGTGGAATTGCACCCCAAAATACATTTAGCTGCTTCTCCTGAGTATGGGGATACCACATGTGTGGGACTTTTTGGGAGCCTAGCCGCGTACGGGGCCCCGAAAACCAAGCACTGCCTTCAGGATTTCTAAGGGCGTACATTTTTGATTTTACTCCTCACTGCCTATCACAGTTTCGGAGGCCATGGAATGCCCAGGTGGCACAAACCCCCCCCAAATGACCCCATTTTGGAAAGTAGACACCCCAAGCTATTTGCTGAGAGGCATGGTGAGTATTTTGCAGCTCTCATTTGTTTTTGAAAATAAAGAAAGACGAGAAAAAAAATTTTTTTTTTTTCTTTTTTCAATTTTCAAAACTTTGTGACAAAAAGTGAGGTCTGCAAAATACTCACTATACCTCTCATCAAATAGCTTGGGGTGTCTACTTTCCAAAATGGGGTCATTTGGGGGTTTTTTTTGCCACCTGGGCATTCCATGGCCTCCGAAACTGTGATAGGCAGTGAAGAGTGAAATCAAAAATTTACGGCCTTAGAAAGCCTGAAGGCGGTGCTTGGTTTTCGGGGTCCCGTACGCGGCTAGGCTCCCAAAAAGTCTCACACATGTGGTATCCCCATACTCAGGAGAAGCAGCAGAATGTATTTTGGGCTGTAATTTCACATATTCCCATGGCATGTTTGAGCAATATATCATTTAGTGACAACTTTGCGCAAAAAAAAATAAAAAAAATAAAAAATTGTCTCTTTCCCGCAACTTGTGTCACAATATAAATTATTCCATGGACTCAACATGACTCTCAGCAAATAGCTTGGGGTGTCTACTTTCCAAAATGGGGTCATTTGGGGGGGTTTTGAGCTGTCCTGGCATTTTATGCACAACATCTAGAAGCTTATGTCACACATCACCCACACTTCTAACCACTTGAAGACAAAGCCCTTTCTGACACTTATTGTTTACATAAAAAAATAATTTTTTTTTGCAAGAAAATTACTTTGAACCCCCAAACATTATATATTTTTTTTAAAGCAAATGCCCTACAGATTAAAATGGTGGGTGTTTCATTTTTTTTTTTCACACAGTATTTGCGCAGCGATTTTTCAAACGCATTTTTTGGGGAAAAAACACACTTTTTTACATTTTAATGCACTAAAACACACTATATTGCCCAAATGTTTGATGAAATAAAAAAGATGATCTTAGGCCGAGTACATGGATACCAAACATGACATGCTTTAAAATTGCGCACAAACGTGCAGTGGCGACAAACTAAATACATTTTTAAAAGCCTTTAAAAGCCTTTACAGGTTACCACTTTAGATTTACAGAGGAGGTCTACTGCTAAACTTACTGCCCTCGATCTGACCTTCGCGGCGATACCTCACATGCATGGTGCAATTGCTGTTTACATTTGACGCCAGACCGACGCTTGCGTTCGCCTTAGCGCGAGAGCAGGGGGGACAGGGGTGCTTTTTTTTTTTTTTTTTTTTTTTTCTTTATTATTATTATTTTTTTATCTTATTTTTAAACTGTTCCTTTCATTTTTTTTTTTTTTTAATCATTTTTATTGTTATCTCAGGGAATGTAAATATCCCCTATCATAGCAATAGGTAGTGACAGGTACTCTTTTTTGCAAAAATTGGGGTCTATTAGACCCTAGATTTCTCCTCTGCCCTCAAAGCATCTGACCACACCAAGATCGGTGTGATAAAATGCTTTCCCAATTTCCCAATGGCGCTGTTTACATCCGGCGAAATCTAAGTCATAAAATGCTCGTAGCTTCCGGTTTCTTAGGCCATAGAGATGTTTGGAGCCACTCTGGTCTCTGATCAGCTCTATGGTCAGCTGGCTGAATCACCGGCTGCATTTTCAGGTTCCCTGTTGAGACAGGAGAGCCAGAGAAAAACACGGAAGACGTTGGGGGGGAGGGGCATTCCCTCCCACTGCTTGTAAAAGCAGTCTAGAGGCTAATTAGCCGCTAGGATTGCTTTTACATGAAAGCCGACCGCTGGCTGAAAAGAATGATACCAAGATGATACCTAAACCTGCAGGCATCATTCTGGTATAACCACTCAAAGTCGTGAATGGCGTACCTGAAGACAAAAAAATGGTTAACAATAAAGCACAGTAAACGGTAAGGTATAAAAAATTGCAGACCTGAAAAGCAAACTTGATAAAACATAATAACAATAAAACATTGCAGAATAGAATACAGTAAAAAAAAACAGAACAATAGAGAGAGAATAGAGAGAGAGAGAGAGAGAGAACAATAAAACGACAACTATTTTTTTTTATTTTATATTTTTGTATGTGTTTTTTTTTTTTTTTTTTTTTACACTTTTTTTTGTAACTAACTTTTATAACTGTAACCGGTTCCAGGTTCGGGTCTCTCAAAATGCGATGGCATCTTGGGAGACCCTGTGAAAGTGTGCCTAGTCTGTGCAATGCTGTACCCTACGCTAATACTCAACTAGTGAATGGTAGCGTTCAAAACATTCACCAATGCAAAGACCAGGATTGTCAGGACAGGAGGGACAATAATAGAGGGTGTCACGCCTATATCCGCGCTTGCTGCAGACACGACATCTTTTTTGGGGGTTCGTTGGGTAGGGGTACTCGGGAGGACATAAAGAAAATGCCTCTCATGCAGCCGACTGCATTTGGTTGGGGATGTGAATGGGGGAGGTACGGGCGCTGCAGAAGCGGTGGGTTCCCAATTAGGATTGGCGAATGCAGCAGGAAGGGCACTATGGGCACGACGGGTCTGTGTTTGTCTTCTTGGTGGCAGCGGGACACTACTTGTGCTTGCCACCTCACCAGCTTGAACTGCACTTATGGGACTCGCCACGTCACCAAGTGTTACTGCAGTGCTGGTTTGACTACGACCGGGGTGTACTAGGCCGCTGGTGCTTGCCAGTTCACCAAAACGCTACCAAAAAAACTGTTAGCGATCGCAGGGATCAGGCCTGACTCTGCGAACGCTGCAGTTATGTTTAGTGTTTTGTAAGTGTCAGTGATCGATCGATACTGCACTTGGGTGGGCTGGGCTGGGCCGGGCGGAGGGGCAAAACGCAGGTGCTAGCAGGTATCTGGGCTGATCCCGCTAACACTGCGTTTGTGGGAACCCTAAACTGCTGGGGACGCTAGTATAGATCTGATCGGATCAGATATTGATCCGATCAGATACTATACCACTAAGGGAGGCGTATGCTGCGTGCGTGGGTGTTAGCGGTACTGGCGCTAACCTGACACTGCTTGGGGCTGGTGCTTGCCAGTTCACCAAAACGCTACCAAAAAAACTGTTAGCGATCGCAGGGATCAGGCCTGACTCTGCGAACGCTGCAGTTATGCGTTTAGTGTTTTGTAAGTGACAGTGATCGATCGATACTGCACTTGGGTGGGCTGGGCTGGGCCGGGCGGAGGGGCAAAACGCAGGTGCTAGCAGGTATCTGGGCTGATCCCGCTAACACTGCGTTTTTGGGAACCCTAAACTGCTGGGGACGCTAGTATAGATCTGATCGGATCAGATATTGATCCGTACAGATACTATACCACTAAGGGAGGCGTATGCTGCGTGCGTGGGTGTTAGCGGTACTGGCGCTAATCTGACGCTGCCTGGGGCGACGCATATCACCGCCGGGTGATCAGGGGGCTAAACTTTTATTCGGTAATAAACGGCGGGTGCCCTGACACTATAAAAAATAAACGAACTAACCAGCGTCACCCGTAACGGTTATACGGTGATCAGTGGTGAAAGGGTTAACTAGGGGGCAATCAAGGGGTTAAAACATTTATTAGGTAGTATATGGGGGTCCCTGTCGCTATAAAACACTGACAGCGAACCTAAATATTTACGTCCCTAACTAGCGTCCCCAGCGACACTAATACAGCGATCAGAAAAATGATCGCTTAGTGACACTGGTGACAGGGGGTGATCAAGGGGTTAAAACTTTATTAGGGGGGGTTAGGGGGGTATCCTAGACCTAAAGGGGGCCTAACACTCACTGCACTAACACTGTAACTGTCACAAACTGACACTATGCAGTAATCAGAAAAAAAAAAAAAAAAAAAAAAAAAATACTGCTAATGTCAGTTTGTGACAGGGGGGGGGGGGGTGATTGGGGGGGGATCGGGGGGCGATCGGGGGGGGATCGGGGGTGTAAAGTATGCCTGGCATGTTCTACTGTGTGTGTTTGTGTTGTGTGCACTTACATGTCTTCTCTCCTCGGCGCTGGACGGAAACTGCCAGACCGAGGAGAGATGACATCACATCCTCTGCCTGTGTGAAACTACACACAGGCAGAGGAGGATTCCCATTGGCTGGGAGCGATCGCGAGGGGGGGGCCACGATCGGATGGTCTCCCCCTCGCCTCCCGACTCTCCCAGTCAGATGCCGACCGCCGCTGGCACCGGGGGGGGGTCCGATCGGACCCCCCGCCCGCGGGAGGCAGATCACGTATATATACGTGATTCTGCCTGCCCGTGCCACTCTGCCGACGTATATCTACGTTAGGCGGTCGGCAAGTGGTTAAAGTGTAACTTTACCCATAACAACTTGATAAAAAAAAACAATGTTCTTTAGCAAGGAACATACATTCCACATTAATAATAATGTTACCAAAATAAGTGCGTGCTATAAATTTCCTCCAGCATTGCTACTGTTACTTCTTGCTGGAGGCTGCCATTTTGTTGAAGCCCAAAGCCCCATCAGTAAATCATAAAGCAGAACTAAACCCATCAATTTACCAGTTTCAAAAAACAGTTACATTCCTGGAATGCTGGAAATGCAAACTGTCACATTTAATTGTGTCCTCAACCAAACTGTCAAACCATCAAATGAATGGTGTCATAACTGATCACATGTGCAGCACCATGGGCAGTTGCAGTTCAAACAGAAGCAGCTTCCTTGGCTGTAAGACCCCTTTCACACTGAGGCGCTCAAAAACTTCCCATAAAACGCCAGGCATTTTTGAGGTGCTTTTGCGATGTTAGCGGTGCACTTTTTTTAAGGTTACATGACCTTAAGAAAAAGAGCGGTATTGTGGCGCTTTTGAAGCGCTTTGGTAGCTCCTTCCAATTCATTTCAATGGACAGGGGCATTTTTGAGGCGCTTTTTAAAGCGCTCCAAACATGCCCCAAAGATGCTGCTTGCAGGATTTTTGGTACCACCCTGCCAGCACACTGCCCCAGTGTGAAAGCATCCATTGAAATGAATGGAAAGCAGTTTTTCAGGCGCTATTTTTAGCCCAAAAGTACCTATAAAAGTGCCTCAGTGTGAAAGGGGTCTAAAGGTTAGGAGGATTTAATTCAGCTTTAAGGCTGTCAGCAGATCGGCCTCTACAAACTCAGCAGTGCCTAAAAATGGAGAGCAACTGAGCATGTGCAGAGCAGGCGAGGCAGTGTATTACTGGGTTTTAAACAGTATAGACACTTATTTTTAATGTTTTATATAGCTATACCTGCTAAAGGGGCCAGCATGAAGTCATCTAGCGGGAATTAATTTTTTGCCTAAAGTTCCACTTTAAGCTTTCCCTATCACAGTTAAGCAGATTGTCAATTTGGCTTCTAGAAACCCTGCCTATTTATGGTGAGTGACTAGCACATAACAAAGCCCATATTATTAGCCATTCTAAGCTAACTGACCTAAGGTCAGAGGCCAGGAAGTGCATTACTGGTAGTTGGTTGCTATGATGGTGAACAGCAGCAATGGTTCGCTGAGTTTGTGAACTCCAGATGGGTTCACTGGGAACCCAAAGCTCATCCCTAGTCACTACTGTTCTCCTAGAAACATGACATATAGCAGGAGATGCAGACATCTTACACACCAGGTTTTTGTAGGGTAACCTTTTTACATTTTTTTTACAGTCACGAAAGTCACAAAAATAATTTTTAAATTGTGGTGCACTACAATAATAGTAATACATGAGCAATAAGGTTATTCTGTAAGGTTTGCAGTATTGTATATTGAACAGCTTGCAAAGATCAATAGTTTCACAATCACAGTGACTGCAGTAATAATCCCCAACATCGGTGTCAATGACTGCAATATTAACCCCCAACCATAGGCGTGAGCACAAGGTGTGCCAGGTGTGTCCAGGCACACACTAATCACCCTGTGCAGCACAGATTCCCCCTACTGCCCCCCTTTCCTCCCACAGCGCTTCCGGCTTCCCTCCTCTCCTTTCCTGTTACTGTGAAGATGTTTTAGGATGAGTGGGGGAAGGGCCGGTAAATATGTAATTTACCGGCCTCTTCCCTTTCTGAATGAACATTGTGAGTTATCGGTAATGTGTGTTTGAGCTTTGGGGTGCACACCCTAATGCAATAGGCTGCGCATACCTATGCCCCCAACTATGGTGTCAGCTATGCGAAGCAGAAAGTGCTGAATAATAGAATAATCCTTTGTTTTACAGGATACAGGGAAATGACTGGTGTATACTTACTTCAGTATTCACTCCTGCAATGCTTCTTCTGTACAACGGTGCTGCCTCAGCCAGTTTGTCAGAGCTATACTATCCGGCAGGAGATCCCTCCACCCAACACAGGAAACACAAGTGCGGTAAGAAGTCCAGCAAAGCACTACACTGTAAACCCTCTAGGGAATTAAATGGGTTGTAAACCCTCATGGTTCTTCACCTTAATGCATTCTATGCATTAAGGTGAAAAACCTTCTGTGGTGCTACAGCCTCCCCAGAGCCCCCATTTTACTTACCTGACCCCGATCTTTCTCCAGCTGGGAACGAGCACACCAGCTCTAGCTGGTGTCTAGTGTCCTGATTGGATAGATTGATAGCAGCGCAGTCATTGCGGGAGCCGCTGCTGTCAATCAAATCCAATGACGCAGGCACCGGGGCCGAGTCCTGCATTCTGTGTGAATGGCTACAGAAGCAGGACTCGCCCGCACGGGTGTCCACCTTAGGAGAGCCTTCTCCAACGTGGGCACTCCGTGCGGGGAGGAGCCGCCAGCGCCGCCGGGGGACCCCGGAAGAGGCAGATCAGGGCCACTCTGTCCAAAACGAACTGCACGGTGGAGGTAAGTATGACATGTTTGTTATTTTAAAAAATGCAAAAAAAGGAGGGTTTACAACCCCTTTTAAAACTGCAGATCCTGATGACTACTGCAATATCACAGTGGTATGTGTGCAAGTTTAGGTGCATAGTGGCTACAAACATTATTTCTGATGGTAATTATGTAACAAACTGACCCAGTGACAGTGAGCCAGAGTGAAATAGTGGCCTACGAGATTCTGTAGAGAGTTTATCAAAGCAGAACAGAACTGAATTAAAATACAATGCACTGCTATTTAGTAGCTCACCTTTGACCAAAGCTTGTCAACCTCTCACCTAGGTGTCAGTGATTTCACTCAGCCTCGCTGTGGGATTCTGGAAAGGCCAAGGGGGTACAAGGATCTTGCATCTTTAATTTGCCTGGCTATAAATTATTCATGTTTCTAACCACAACTGCTACATGTTCAGGCATGTTTCTAACCACAACTGCTACATGTTCAGGCATTTACTGGCCATCTGGACTACTGGGAGTTTCCCGGTGGGCCGATGGCTCAGTGGGCCAGTTTGCTCTGTGTGTCTCTCCCTCTGCAGTCTGGATCTCATGCGTTTCATAATGACAAGCAGGCAGAGCCAGCTCGAGCAGCAGCTCTTCCACCTCTAAACATGCCCACGTGCAAAATACATCTCCAACTTGTAATGTGTGGAGGAGGGCACACAACACTTGGATGCAGGGCTGGATGATTATATTTCAGTGTCCCATTCCCAACCATCAGAGGGGGGAGGGGAGATATTTCATCTCATCTCAGTGTTAGCCAATAATGCTTTGTCCATGCTACAGCCCCTCCCTCTTCCTCTCCCACCCGCCACATTTTGACTTCAGTGTTCCAGGAAGAAGAAGCCAAAATCAGTCCTCAGCTTGCTAACTCCCATGTGAGTTTTTTTTCTTTATGTTTACTTCAGGGAGGGGGAGAAGGAGGTTCTGCAGCAGCAGGGACAGCCATGTGTTCATACTTTTAGTGCAAGTGATGGAGGAAGAGGGTAACAGGACCAGTATTCTTTTATCTATTCACATTGTCATGTTTTCACTCTGGCTCTGTATACCACCTAACCTGGCACTATATACCGCCTAACTTGGCCTTGTATACCACCTAACCTGGCTTTGTATATCACCTAACCTGGCTTTGTATATCACCTAACCTGGCTCTGTATACAACCTAACCTGGCTCTGTATACAACCTAACCTGGCTCTGTATACCACCTAACCTGGCTCTGTATATCACCTAATCTGGCACTATATACCACCTAACCTGGCACTATATACCACCTAACCTGGCTCTGTATATCACCTAAGCTGGCTCTGTATACCACCTAACCTGGCACTATATACCACCTAACCTGGCTCTGTATACCATCTAACCTGGCTCTGTATATCACCAAACCTGGCTCTGCATACCACCTAACCTGGCTCTGTATACCACCTAACCTGGCACTATATACCACCTAACCTGGCACTTTATACCACCTAACCTGGCTCTGTATACCACTTAACCTGGCTCTGTACACCACCTAACCTGGCACTATATACCACCTAACCTGGCACTATATACCACCTAACCTGGCTCTGTATACCACCTAACCTGGCACTAAATAACACCAGCCTGGCACTAACTACCACCTAACCTGGCTCTGTATACCACCTAACCTGGCTCTGTATACACCTAACCTGGCACTATATACCACCTAACCTGGCACTATATATCACCTAACCTGGCTCTGTATACCACCTAACCTGGCTCTGTATACCACCTAACCTAGTTCTGTGTACCACCAAGCCTGGCTCTGTATACTACCTAACCTGACTCTGTATACCACCTAACCTGGCCCTGTATACCACCTAACCTGGCCAATGAGGCTGTAGCAATGTTCCAGCATGATGTTAGCCCTCCCACTTCACTTGTTTTTGTGCTTACCCTGTTTTCCCGAAAAAAAGACCTAGCGTGATTGTCAGTGATGGCTGCAATATAAGCCCTACCCCCCAAATAAGCCCTAGTTAAAGTCCTTGTAGGTATTATTTTCAGGGTAGGGCTTATTTTCAGGGAAACAGGGTAGGGCTTTTTTGGGGGGTAGGGCTTATATTGCAGCCATCACTGACAATCATGCTAGGTTTTATTTTCGGGGAAACAGGGTATTTGCTAAATTAAAGTGGGCCAGTCAGGATGAAGTCCAGGGCCAAATTTTTGTCCCAGTCCATCCCTGTACATGTTGTAGTTGGTACAATAATAGGAGCACATTCTACATATTTACAATGAAAATGTAACTTATTCTTAATATTCCATAACTTACCTCCATCCTCTTAATGCCCCCTACTCCTCTTCCTCCATAATAGGAGGCATCCACAGTTGGCCACTTCTTCTTAGGCAATCCATCCTCATCATCAGATTCCTGCAGTAAGATAGTAACTAATTAACACATGGAATGGCATATTTTCACTTGCATAATCTATAAAAGGAAAACTGATGTTTTGGGTAGATGTCAGCAGGTTCAATTGACCACTAGATTATATTAATGTATTGCTTGGGAACAAAAGGATATAGCAACTTTACAAGAAGACCTTGATAAAAATAGGAGGGGTGGGCAACTGAATGGCAAATGAGGTTTAATGTAGAAAAATGTAAAGTAATGCACTTGGGGGCTAAAAAAATTAATACAAGTTGCACGCTAGAGGGAGAACCTCTGGGGGATCAAGGATGGAAAAGGTACTACTGGGAGTCTTGGTAGATGACCGACTCTGCAATAACATGAAATGCCAAGATGAGGCAAGCAAAGCCAGCAGACTATTAGCATACATTAAAAAGGTTATTTACTCAAGAGATAAAAATATATTTCTACCACATTACAAAACTCTGGTTCAACCACATCTTGAGTATGCTGTCCAGTTCTGGTCACCAGTCCTAAGGAAGGATGCACTGGAACTGGAGAGAGTCCAGAGAGAGGCAACAAATCTAATAAGGGGCTGGAGGATGTCAGTTATGAGGAATGGCTACACACATTAAACTTATTTTTTCTGGAGAAGAGACGCTTGAGAGGAGACATGATTGCAAGGTACAAACATCTAAATGGTGATTCTAGCATGGGGAGAAAACTATTCAGTCTCAGGTTGCTTAAAAAAATATGTGGCCAGCCACATGTATTTGAAAATCTGGTCAGCTTACTGCAAAATATCTATGAGTGATAATATTTAAAAAAGAAAACTTGCTGTTTATAATTTGTAACAATATCTGCATATGAGGAAAGCCATATTTGCGCATGAAATATGCAGGCTCCATTTATACTGAGGAGGCATGCACAATGACTGTGCTTCATTGCTCCTCTCTCTCAAGGCAAGTCTATGAGTCAGGTCTGACCTGTTTGAGCATCATATATGCACTGTAAGGTTCATCACAAATTCATGCAAATGATGGCTAACATAGCCTAGAGCAGCGGTCTCAAAACTGCAGCCCGCAGGCTGGATGTGGCCCTTTATTTGTCTTTATCCTTCCATCAGGGCATTATTTCTCCCACTGATAAAAAAGCACTATTCCTCCCACTATCTCCAACAATGGGACACTATTCCTTCCACTGACAACAATGATGAGACACTATTCCTCCCACTAATACCAATGATGGGACACTGTTCCTGCCATTAGTACCAATGATGGGGCATTAATCCTCCTAATAATACCAAAGATGGGGCATTATTCCTCCCACTGATACCAATGATGGGACACTATTACTCCCACTGACACCAACAATGGAGATTATTCTTTCCACTAATACCAATATCTCCTACTGCTCACTGACTTTATGTAATTATTTTACCCCCACTAACCACCAAGTCTGAGGCATTTTTACTACCACTGGCCTCAATCTGGCCCTCCTAAAGTCTGAGGGACAGTACACTGGCCCTTTGCTTAGAAAGTTTGGAGACCCCTGGCCTAGGGGATGACTCAAATATATCAGACAATTACTGCTAGTAATCTTCGACTCTGGGACTAGATACAGTATCTCACAGAAGTGAGTACACCCCTCACATTTTTGTAAATATTTTATTATATCTTTTCATGTGCAAACACTGAAGAAATCACACTTTGCTACAATGTAAACTAGTGAGTGTACAGCTTGTATAACAGTGTAAATTTGCTGTCCCCTCAAAATAACTCAACACACAGCCATTAATGTCTAAACAGCTGGCAACAAAAGTGAGTAGGGTCTATTTCAGGCTAGGGTTGTGGGGAAGAGGCCCTTGTCCCCATCAGCATGGGGACAAGGTGCTTTGGGGTTGGGGGCAAAGCACCCCGCATGTTGAGGGCATGTGGCCTGGTATGGTTCAGGAGGGGGGGCAGCTATTCTTCAGACAGAATTTGAATCGGTCGATAATGTTTTGACCGATCCGAATTCGAATCATTCCAAAAATTGGGAATTTGTTAGGAAATGAATAAACAAAATTAATCTGAAAGAATTTCAACAAGATTTGTTACTATTTCATGCGGAGATTCGGATACATCTGAATCTCTGAATAATCAAAAATTCATCCGATTTTACATTCTGACCGAAGCGAATTGCACATGTCTATCAGATGAACAATCAAGCAAAATAAAACCAGGCCTGTTGGCTTTTGGCTACTCTCCTTCTCTTCCTGGATACAGAAAAAAATATTATTGATAGACTTTTTTCACAATGTTCAAATGAATGTTCTGGAAATGTTAATTTTGGCAGGTTTTCTTTAATGCATATATAGAGACCTTAACTCATCTTTTCATTGAAGTCCTTTAAGTTTACCTGTGCATAAAAATTTTGGAAAGTGCCTTTTGCTCTGAAATAACGTACCTCCAGGTGCCTGCATATCACCTACTATAGCTTTTAGAATGTCATGGTTATGCAATAGAGTTTCTCTGTCAGCTTACCTGTCTCCATGTGTTCATCTCTAAAGACCAGCTGCCTCTCACCTGACTGGTTTTATAACCTCTCCTCTAAGCATGGCCCCACCCCAGGCCCTATCAGGGAACCCTATATTAACCTGTGCACTGCAAGCCAGCAGTGCTGACCAACCATTGTGTGTTAGCTTTCGTGTGTACTTGCTGTGTTTCCTATGTCTGATTCCAGTTACCGACTTTGGCCTGTTCTTAACTATTCCTGTCTGCTTGTGACCCTGACCTTTGGCGTGTCCCTGACCATCCCTGTTTGCCTGTGACCCTGAACCTTGGCGTGAACTCTGTTGTCCTTGTCTGCTTGTGGCCCCGACCTTGGCTTGTCCCTTACTTTCCTTGTTGTTCCAGCCTGCTGCCTACTTCCTCTTCTCCTGTAGTCTACCGTGAGCGTGAGCTGTGAGACCCTGGGGGCCGCGACCTGGAGCCAGACTGCAGCGCAGTCCATCCTTACCACTAAAGGCTCTGGTGAACACCTGCTGGCTCTTAGACTCTGCGCCCTGGGGAATCTATGCTCTAGCTCCCAGTGGAATCTATGTCAGTGATCCAGTAGACCTGCTTCCTGAACCTCCCAGGGTTCAATCCGCAGCAGTCAGTCCTAGGGTCCACTACCTAGCGGTGCACTTCTGACTCCTACAGAGTGCATCTGTCACCTAACCTCAAGGTGACCTGACATAGAATTATCCCCAAAGTTTAATATGCTCTTGAGTGCAAATGCCAACTAGCGTCCATGGCCATTGGGTCTACCACGTCAAGCGCCATATTATTATCACTATAATGGAGAGTATTACTATTCATTGGAAGGGCACGTCCTGCTGACACCACCAACTGTGGAAGGGAGTTCCACATCCTTACAGTAAAGAACCCCTTATGCAGTTTCGGATTGAACTGCTTCTTGTCCAATTTCATTGTGTGGCCATTTGTCTTCTTTAGAAACCTTACATTAAATAGATTCCTCCCAATGCTATAGTAACCATTTAAAGATGTGTATATTGTGATCGTATCCCCTCTTAAGCGGGAGAATAAGTTTATTGTTTGTAGTCGTTCCTCATAACTGAAGTCCTCCAGCCCCCTTATTAGCTTTGTTGCCCTTCTCTGGACTCTCTCCAGCTCAGCACATCCTTCCTAACAATTGATGGCCAAAACCGGATGGCATACTCAAGATGTGGTGAAATAAGAGTTTTGTAAAGTGATAAAATTATAGTTTTTATCTCTTGAGTAAATACCCTTTTTAACCACTTCAGGATCGCAATATCTATATGTACGTTGCGGCTTTGAAGTGGTTCACCGGGATTATTGCTGAAGATATTAGCAGGTATCGTTTTTTACAGCCGGCGGCTGGGGACATCCCTCCACCACTCGCCAGTGTTTCTCTGGCTTACCGTTTCCTCCGCCTCACCTAAGAAATTATTCAATGGTGCGGCTGGTTAGTCCCAGAGGCAATCAAAAGAGTAGATCCACTGTGATCACCTCTATGGCCTTGGAGGACAGAAGCAACATCATGACGCCACTTCTGGTCCAAGCTGTAAGTAAAAACATTTTTTTTAAAGCAAAAAAATCTAAAAAAGTTTTATTTATTTTTTTATCTTTTGCTTTTATAGGTAAAGGAGAGATTTTGACGTCTTTTTGACCCCAGATCTCTCCATAGAGAGGACCTGTCATCCTTATTTCTATTACAAGGGATGTTTACATTCCTTGTAATTGGAATAAAAGTGATCCAAAAAAAAAAAAAAAAATTCAAAGGACAGGGTAAAAATCAAAAGTAAAACAAATAAGAAACATTTTTAAATTGCCCCCATCCCTCTGCGCTCTTGCGCAGAAGTGAATGCATACGCAAGTCTTGCACGCATAAGTAAACTGTATTCGCACCACACATGTGATGTATCACCACGAATGTTAGCGTGAGAGCAAAAATTTTAATGCTAGACCTTCTCTGTAACTCTAAACAGGTAACCTGTAAAGGAGTTTATAGTGTCGCATATGGAGATCTTTAAGTACCGTAGCTTTTCACCATTGCACAATTTTGAAGCGTGACATGTTAGATACAGTATATATTTACTCAGTGTGACATCATCTTTCACATTTTACAAAAAAATTGGAGTATACAGTATATTGTTTTTTTTTTTATTCAAGTGTATTTTTTCCCCAAAAAATTGCATTTGCAAAACTGCTGCGCAAATACAGTTTGAAATTAAAATTGCAACAATCGCATTTTTATTCCCTAGGGTCTCTGCTAAAAAAAATATAATGTTTGGGGGTTATAAGTAATTTTCTAGCAAAAAAAGACAAATTTAAACTTGTAAACAGTGCCAGAAAAAGCCTGGTCCTTGGCATTACATGCTATTGCTGAGTCTGTCATCAACTAGAACCCACAGATCGCTTACCATCCTCGATTCCCTAAAAGTCCCTACCCTTAGTGAGTAACTTGCATTCATATTTTTAATTCCAAAGTGCATTACTTTACATTTTTCTACATTAAACCTTGCCTACCATATAGCTGCCCACCCCTCTATTTTATCAAAGTCTTCTTGTAAAGTTTTTATATCCTGTTGTGAAGTTATTGTTCTGCTTAGCTTTTTATTATCAGCAAACACTAAGATTGAACCATTTGTTACAACCTCTATATCGTTTATGAACAAGTTAAACAGAATTAGTCCCAGGACAGAGCACTGGGGTACCCTGCTCACAACTCCAGACCATTCAGAAAGTATGCCATTAATCATCACCACCCTCTGGAAGCGCACCTGCAACCAGTTTTCTAACCAGGTACATACCATATCATCATACCAGTGCTTGAGAGGAACCTAGGGCGGATTCCCGACTGCAGTTAAAATCAGCTGTCCGTGTCCTTAAGCCCCAGCATCGGTCAAGCCCTGAAGTTATCTGAGATCACATAGCGGCATTGATTATCCGATCTGCTCGATAAGAAGGCAAGGTGGATCCGAAGCCGCAAGGGAAAGCAGCTGTTCCTGCCTACAAGATCTTGTACCTGTGAGGCTCTAAAGACCCCCGTAATAGGGGTCCAACTTATCTGGTAAGCGCCCCCCCTTATGTCACCGCTGTGTCAGCACACCGCTTTGTCAGCATGATCAGACACTAAAGGATCAGCAATCTAGAATCTAGCAATCTAGCAAAAAGAAGAACTATTTTATAGCAACACATATTTTTCTTTCTTTTCCTTTTTGACACATTGTTTTGACAATTTTTGATTCACTTGTTTGGGATTTCACATCCTCGATTCCCTAAAAGTCCCTATGATGATAAATGTATTTATTTATCATGATTGTTACAAAGTAATACATAAATACCATGAAGTTTGGGTGGAAGATTAACTTTAAACCTTAAACATTGGGACATTAGTAGCGCACTTGAGTTTATTATACATATTGACTATGATGACAGTTCTATTTTGTACCTAATTTTGCTACTCAACAATGTTTTTTCTTGTTATTTAAAATCCTAATAAAAAAAAGATTGAAACAGAAAATGCAAGGGTAATTTTCAAACTGCTTTTCAGTAAATACTACAATAAAAACCAAAGTGTGTGCTTACTGAAACAGGTAGATTGTGAGAAATGTAACTAATAAGTTGGGAATCCTTTACAGAGCTCCATAATGGACACTACACGGTACAACAAAATCCATTAGGAATGGAGTCCTCTACAGATAATAAAAGCCAGTGGAAGATTCAAACCCAAAGCGGATTTATCAGTTGTAGGTAGGCGTAGCTTTTAATAAACAAAGTCATTTTATATTTTCAAGTATATTCCAAGTGTAAATTCTATTGCACAGAGAAGACAAGGGGTGAAATAAACTTGCAACTAAATGTGATCCAGTATGGAAAAAGTGTGGCAATATCAATTAATGCATGAAAAGACAGTAGGAAAAAGTCTCAATAATTGCCGTGCAAGTCTCAGTTCAACATTCTGTAACATTCAATAATACAAGGCTTCTTCAGAGTAGAAAACATGGCTCATTAATCACTCTCCTTTGCTTCCCACAGTCCTTTCTGTTTGCTTCATCTGGCGTCTATGCTTAGGCTCCAGGCCTGCAGCTGGGAAATTATGATAAAGATCCCCTTCATTATGAAAAGGCAGCATGACCTCCATTTATAGGACATCCAGAATATTCTAGGCATCTTATGAAAAGGCTACATTGGGGGGAGTTTATCCCTTCTGTCAGAGGAAGAGTACAAGATGACAGAAAAAGGTCAAATTAAAGTGCCTCTCTTGGCAGCCATTTTGCCATGAAACTGAAATTGATCTTTCTACAACTTCATCTTGTATCAGTTACAGGACCTCGCCTAGATTTCAGAAAATATAATATGGACTGTCACCAGGGGATGCTTGCAATAAAGTAAAATATGTGGACTAGGAACAGTTTTAGGTAAAAAAAAAAAAAAAAAAAAAAAAAAAGCTTTGTAAAATTCAAAACTGTGCAGAACTTAAAGGACCACTATCATAAAATATATATATATAAAGTCTGAAAACTGTGTGTATTAATAAATTAAAGAAACAGTTACTAAACTAGGTTTAAAGGTGAAGTAGGAGAAGCTTGTTTGGCTGTACTTCTCCTGTGGATCACAGGAATGCAGTTTGTTTTGCACGCCTGTGATCAGTTTTCAGGAGACAGCGGGCTGAAGTCCGCTGTTGGCTGACGTCACAGAGCCAGTCCAGGCGCGGGCAAGACCCTGACAATGACCGGCACCCTAAGCTTGGTGTACTAAAAGCTGTACATATTAGAGAAATACCAGAGTGGAGTAGTTGTATGGTCACTACACCACAGAACTATGGAAATATATATATATATATATATATATATATATATATATATATATACACATACATACATATATACACACACACACACACAATTATTAGTAGTAATTATATTTTGCATTCCACTATAATTAATAAATTCCTTGGTAATAATGGTTTTGCAAAGGCATAAACTATGTTTTGGACTTTCATTTAGTCCTTTGCCCACCAGACGGCACTATAGATTTGATTTGGCACTTTAAGGGATGCCAGCACTACACGTTTTGAATGTATGATTGGGTGGAGTGGGATGTTTTACTTTGGTGGATATATAATGGAGGCACGCACTGTGACTTCCTGCCTCTGAGGGCGTCACGTGATGCCAAAAGAGCGTCAAGTGGAACGCCTGGTGTGTCACTTCTGGTCCTAGTGGAACGCACGCAAATTGCTATGCAGCGTCCCATTTTGACCTGGCAGATCGAGCAATAGCTGCTCCCACCACCATGTTTCACGGTGGGGATGGTGCGTTCAGGGTGATGTGCAGTGTCAGTTTTCTGCCACACATAGTGTTTTGCTTTTAGGCCAAAAAGTTCAATTTTGGGCTCATCTGACCACAGTATCTTCTTCAACATGTTTGGTGTGTCTCCCACATGGCTTCCTGCAAACGGGACTTCTTTTGGCTTTCTTTTAACAATGGCTTTCTTCTTCCCACTCTTCCATAAAGGCCAGATTCTCCCACCTGAGCTGTGGATCTCTGCAGCTCCTCCAGACTTCTCTTATTAATGCTGTCTTTTCCCAGGCTGTCATTTTAGGTGGACAGCCATGTCTTGGTAGGTTTTCAGTTGTGCCATACTCTTTCCATTTTTGGATGGTGAATTGAACAGTGCTCTGTGAGATGTTCAAAGCTTGGGATAATTTTTTTTTTTTTTATAACCTAACCCTGCTTCAAATGTCTCCACAACTTTATCCAAGTCCTGTCTGGTGTGTTCCTTGGCCTTAACAATGCTGTATGTTCACTAAGGTTTGCTAACAAACCTATGAAGGCTTCACAGAGCAGCTGTATTTATACTGAGATGAAATTACACAGGTGGACTCTATTTACTAATTAGGTGACTTCTGAAGGCAATTGGTTCCACTTTAGTTAGGGGCATCAGAGTAAAAGCGACTGAATTCAAATGCACGCCACACTTTTCAGATATTTATTTATAAAAAAAAATTAAAAACCATTTATCATTTTCCTTCCACTTCACAATTATGTGCCACTTTGTGTTGGTCTAAGACATAAAATCCTAATAAAAGACACTTAAATTTCAAGGGGTATAAATACTTTTTCAAGGCACTGTATCACATACAGACATATTATTATGGATTGACCACTTTATTATAAACAATTCATATCATATCATTTGTTTTAATATTGCAAGCGCTATCGAACACTTGAATAGTGTTTATTTGTTGTTTAATCATATTGATCATGCCTGGGAACTAAAGGGTTAAACATTAGACGGTTTGAGGCAGGATATGCATATGTAAGCATATGCAGAGCTATACAGTTCTGGTGCAAGGAACGGCCCAGATAACATATAGAGTCATGAATGGGGATTTTGTTGAATGGGAGACGGCCAGAGGGAAAAACTGAAGAAAGGTTAACTTCTCAAATTCCAGGGGGACATTTTGGAGTTGCCAAAGTTACAGTATATTTCCAACAAATATGCTGGCAATTCTAGACAAAAACATATTTAGAAACTTCTGCATATACAGATATGGATTTATTGTAGCTAACTGGTCACATAATGTAATGCTACTGCTTCAGCAACAGGTTTGCATCAATTTAATTTTCAGATATTCTTCTTTTTTTATTTCATCAAAAAAATACACACTATAAGAAAATTGGATGAATGGTCCAGTTTTCCTCGATGTCTCAAAGCAAGTCAGAACCGAGGAAGGAAATAATGTACAAAAATTCTTTAACAATAAAGGCTTTTTGTTGCTTATTGTTTATGACCAGGCGCTGTCTTTCATATCTGATTTTTCTTGTACGAAAGCCATAGAGAAACAGTACATATTAAACTAAGATGGTTCGTTCTGTTCATGTACGAGAAACATTTTGGAGTGTGTCTTGCAAAGTCTGAGTCAGATGTCGAAGGTTGTGTACACATTATATGAAAATTGAACAATCGCGTCCGGTACAAATATTTTCTTGTGATTTTCTCATAGTGTGTACCCGGCTTAAAGTCAAATTATAGGCCAAACTTTTTTTTTCATTTTGGATAGAGCGAGGGAGGGTTATAACCCCTGTCACTGTATTTTTGGGTTTTTTTTGCCATCTGTGTTCTATTGTGGAAATTTCCCTTCACCAACCTGTCCTATAGCCAAACAGGAAGTGAAAGGAAATTTCTTGGGGACCCCCAGGTCACCAGAACTAGTGTCCCCACTGGAAGATTTCCCCTCTATTACTTTTCTGGTGACAACTCAAAATTTGGGATTTTCTTTTACTTTCAATGATAATGATAAACAGGTCAAATAAAGAGGGTGAATCTACTTGACTGGGAAAAAAAAACAAAAATAAAATATGACAGGTGTTCTAATCCCTATCCACTCTATCCAGAACTAGAAAAAAACATTTTTGCCTTTAACTATACTTTAAGTCAGGAGTTGTGTGAAATGTTGACAGATTTTGGCCTGGCTTGTGAATATGAAGTTTGAAACATCTGACATCTGAGAGGCTGGATCTGCTAAGCTTTGCATGCAGGAGTTCATTTTGGCTGCTGGAGACCTTCCAGTCCGCCATTCACTAATTCCACTGTTGTGGTGCTCGCACAGTTGGAGTGATTGTTATTTGTGGTGTGAGTGTGGCAACAATATCTTAGTTGGATATGGCCGCACACAGATCAGCTAGATGAGACCCCTCAGCAATGGGCAGCGAGATCTGTAGTAGGTTTGGTGACCCAGATGTGTCCGGAACTGACAGATATGTTAGTCTAGTTATATGAAGACCATCTGAATTGTTGGGGGGGGGGGTTTGAGGGCTAGATGTTTATACTTAAGGGGTGGGGGCATTTTAACTTGTGGGGGTTATTTATTGGTTATTCCTTACGTCTGAACTGTGTGTTACATACTAATGACCCCTAAACTTGACCTCTGAACTCTGAGTTACTATTGTGCCCAACACTCTGCGCTACATACTACTGACCTCTGAACTCTTTCTTACTTACTACTGACACCTGCATTCTGAGGTTTTTACTTCTGGCCTCTGAAATATGTACTACTAACCCTTGCATCCTGCATTACTTAATCATTGACCCTACACTGTGCGTTACATATAACTGACTTCTGCATGACATACTCTTGACCTCTGCAGTATATACTTACATACTTACATACCTCTGAACTCTATGTTACATACCCCTGACCGCTGCATTAGAATCTACTGAAGTCTGCATTACCAAATTCTAACACACTGCATTACTACTGATCCCTGCATTACATGCTACTAACCTCTGCATTACATATAACTGACCTTTGAACTCTGCATTATTTATGACCCCTAAACTCTGTGTTACTTACTACCAATCTCTGGACCCTTTAAACCTTCCTAACTTTTCACTGGGGCCTTGTTGGGTTATTTCCAAAAGAAAAAAAAGAGCATACTGCACCCTGGGGATCTTTGATCTCTTTCAGGTAGATCACCATCTCTCAGAGCTGTTACACCCCCCTGCTTTTAATGTTTGGTCATGGAGCCTGGAAAGGAAGAGCAGTGGGTGGTGGCAGGCTGGGGCAGCTGCGGGAGAAAGCCTGGCCTATGTGACTGGAGTAAAAGTTAAGAAGAGCAGAGGAGAGACTGAGGGGGTCAGACAAAAGAAAGAGTGAGCTGTGTGTGTGGTCTGCTACTGATCAAATATGTTCAATAGTTACATTAGGTCTTTACACTTCCTGTCCATTTCTACGAATATTTTCTAAGGTATGAAGGGAATTTGGACACCAGAAATAACAGACAACTGGACTTAGGAATGGATCCAAAAATGCAATAAACTGATCACAGGCAACAGCCTCAAATATGTTGCAAAATGTTCATACAAAAGTACATACTGCAATGACAAAAACAATATCCAAAATATATACACAAAAAAAGGGAGGCTTGTATAAGAAATGTATTTGTGGACTAACCCTATGAAGCTATACAATGGCATTAGAAATGCCCCAAATGCAGATTGCTATCAAGGGTTTTTGGGTAACAATACATTCAAACTAGAACACTAGTCCTTACAAGTCAAACACTAAAATGTAGATTCTTCAAAAATGCTTCACAAAATACATGTCACAAGCAAAACACAAATCTACATGCTTGGTAAGCCCTAAAGTGTGGGTCCAAACAATACCCATATGTGACAAATGGGGATATCCTTGTGAGAAAGGACTGGCCAATCACACACCACGACGTTACTTACGTAACAGTGCCACTCTCAGCTGTACCCTGCACAAAGATTTTCCAGCTTACAGAACCCAATCTAGGTGCCAGCAGCATGAGAGTGATTGTCACTAGGCTACGGTAGTTAAGCAATTAACCCTTTGAATTGCCACCACCCTCTTTTTACTGAGAAGGAGGAAACTCACAATCTTAGCAATAACAACTATGATTCCTAGGACGTCTGTAACACCCACTGTCACCACAAACAGGTATGCTCAGAGATTTACATGACAGTAATGTTCTTCAAGAGACAGGGATTCTTTTAGTTTGCATTAAAAGCTTTAGAGACAGTTTAACACTTTTCAAAATATGGTTAATAATAAAAAGGTCAAAGTGGTGCAAATAAAATATTTACAGAAAAGGGGTATTACAAAGAAATAAAGAGACAATAATGTAACAGAGAAATAAAGAGGAATTGAAAAACAAGAATACTCAAAGCGGAGTTCCATCCAAAAGTGGAACTTCTGCTTTAAGGCCTTCTCCTCAGCTCCTGTTTGTGTAACGAAGCTTTCAGGGAGGAGGGGACAAAGCAGGTACCCAATTTTGACAGGTACCTGCTCCCATTTTCGTTCCGGTCGCCTCAGACGATCGGAAGTGGAAGTTGTTCCTCTCAAAGTCTTCTGGGACACATGACAGGTCCTAGAAGACTTCGGGACCAGTCACCGAGCGCAGCGCATTGGCACTCGCGCAAGCACAGTGGGCACCCGGCTGTGAAGCCGCAAGCTGTTGCAGCCGGATGCCCATAGCAGAGATGTCGGCGCTGTCGAGGGAGGACACAGAAAGAACACAGCGCGAGTGAGTGCTCCACTGGATCGTAGGACAGGTGAGTGGCTGTTTATTAAAAGTCAGCAGTTACACTTTTTGTAGCTGCTGACTTTTAATAAACAAAAATATGACCGGAACTCCGCTTTAACAATGTCCTGGTTTGCAGAGTCCAATGAATAAGGACAGTGGCTCTCTCAAGTTTGGTTAGGTGTTCCTTGGTTTGATGTTAAACAAGAGCTGTCAAACTGTCCTGGCATTCCCCTTTTCTCTGTTATCAAAGGGGTGTTTACAGAGGCCATCTGACCAAATAAGCAGCTGAGGAGTGGTTTCTGGGATGTCACTATGTTTATGACTATGTCTCAAATACAGTTTTCTATAGGTATTCACTTCTTTGAGTGCCTACCAGGTACAGTCTGCTAACATACAGATTATTGTCCAGACTGAATTTAGCTTCAAAATGAATATAAACTTGAAAGGTTTTGGATGCCCAATACGCCTAGGAGATGAATTGGGCTGGCTCTGCTCCTATTACTATTAGGTAAACAATGTTTGGGCTCAAAACACTACAAATTAACAGAGGGAGGGAAATATGTCCATATTCTGGCTGTGCTATTATTTTTTCATGAGTTATGAAATATGCTGAAGTGTTAGAGTCTAGGCTGCTAACCAGTCTTTCAGGGATTTGTATTGCTACAGAATTTATGATAGGGGGCAGAGCTGCAAGTGTCTGGAAAAACTCCAGTCACTCAAGCTTGCGAGGGTGACAATTTTTTTTAGGGTTTCCAGACAGGAATGTGTGTGTCTGATCAATGGACTGATAAGGTCCTGGCATCAGTTAACAGTTTGTGTATTGTATACCTGAAAGAAAAGGGGGAGGGGGGGGGAAGGTCACTGTGGTTATGCCCTTCACATGACAACATGACTGAGATGAGCTGGGACATGAACAAAATGGATTTTCACAGGCTTAATGCGCACAATCGTTACACAATATTTCATTATTTGGTAGATACTGTTGAGTAAACCACCACATTATTGTCAAGTTTCTTGGTCTTTCCAGTGGTGATAACACTGCACTTCAGTTTACAGGTCTGCATTCCTCCTACAGTAACTGAGCCTATGCTAAAATTATACTAAAAGTCCCACTCTGCAAAAAAAGAAAATGCTCTGGCAGTGGGCCCCCCTCCACACTACAAGAGTTAAATGCTTGTTACATCCATGGGTAGAGGAATACGGTGTAATACTTATCTTTTGCCTCATTCTGACAGGCTTCCTCCACACTGAGCAAGCAGTCCCCTGGCACCTCGATTCTTGGGTGCTCCAGCCAGTAGTCATAGTCATCAAGTAAAATGTAGGACAATAGTAAAAATGGCAAGGGCTCACCCACAACCCTGGTAATTAGATAGAAGAGGAGTGCTGGAACGAGGAATAAGGCACATAAAATCTCATTCCTCTACCAACAAGCATTCATCCCTTGCAGTGCAGGGGATGGAGGGCCCACTGTAAGGGTAGCTATTTAACAATTCCAGAGTTCAGATTCTGGGCTTAGGCCCTCTTCAATCAATGCTAAAAATTCAATCTACAGCCAATAAGCTAATGCTAAAATGACACCTAAAGCCCAAATCTGTGCTGGGTCCCCTCTTGGCCTGCTTGCCTTCCTTCAGTGGTGGGTGAATTATGGCCTCACATAATGATGTGGCGTTGCATTTTCTTGTGAATCCAGAATGAGGGCCAGAGCCTTCATACTCTGGACTTACAAGGGGGTGTGTTGAATTACGCTGGACATTATTCTAAAAAAGGACTGGCATTGGTTTGGTAAGCAGGTGGGTCTGTGGGGATCAACACCATAGATTGGGTGAGTATTTTTAAGGTCTGCTGGAGAATCTCTTTTTATCTTTTTTGTCCAAGCTGGAATTAAACTTTAGAGGTCCTAGTATATTAAAAAAATGCATGCCTTTCCAGCCATCATAACATAACTGTCCCCAATACCCTGCAGCACAAAGCCTACATGTCAGCAGAGAAATATGTGTGAAAGAGCTCCCTCTGACTAGAAATAACATTCTTGCACTGCAGCACACTAAGAAGGTCCTTCAGATCAGCAAACTACTAACAATCAGCATCTTCCTGCATGAGAGAAAGCAGCGCTCCTGTGATTAAAACTGTACATCTTCCTATGGTAGTGTGTCCGTTCATTCATGTTGGTTAGCAAACATAGAGTTTTATTCCTAAAATCATCCGACAAGGAGATTACTCCTAATTTGTCCATTATCACCACCCATCTTAAGAAACAGGGACACATTTTGAATTACTTAGACTGGAGAAGAGCTCTGTTGTTAGATAGTAATAAGAAAGATTTTGTTTAGGCCTCTTTAATTAATTTTCTAGAAGAAAATAAAACGTTCTGCATACTTACTGGCTCTGGAGGAGGAGGGGGTGGGGGCTCTTTAATAACCTGCCAAAAAAGTAGAAGGAATTAAAACAGCAAAGAATATATTGGCTTTAGTTCTAGTTGAAAGTTGACTTCATATGTTCCAATTAATACCAAAACCATGACAATGTGGAGCTTTTCTGCTAAAAACTGACCTTATGTATTTAAGCCAGTGAAACACGAGAATCTGATCTGCATCCAAAGCTAATTAAAGCTCTCAAATATACATTTTTTTGTACAGCCCGGATCTGTCATGTTTGCACTAAAGTATGGGCAAACATTTTATGCTAATTGGCCAAGAAGAAGTGTCACATTTTTGAGCTTCAGCATCCTTGTGAGGCATCTCCTGCTACTCTCCACATCATTTCTGGCATTTCTGAGTCATACACCAATGGATCAATTGCCATCCTACTTGATCAGTACCAGCAACACCAGAAGGAGAAGACATCATACACGAGTTGCTGAAGGTGCCAGAGTTTACATGACTTCCTTTTTTTTTTTTAATTCCAAAGGAAATACATTTAATGCAATATAGTAATACAATATACCAATTATTTTTGTATATATTTACAACATTTTTATTACAACTGTATATTGTAATTTTGGCAGAATCTGGAATACTTGACACTTGTCACCTATCCTTTAAAGTAGATGAAAACCCTAACTAATGACATTTGGTTTGCTGAAGCACTATCATAAGCAAATTACAGTTTTGTATTAAACCTGAGGATCAGAGTGGAGTGTGCAGATGATGGGGGGGGGGGGGGGTCATCAGAGGGGATACAATTGGGAGTAGAGCAGATTGATGCAGCCACTTCTCTACATGCATCTATTCCTGCAAGAACTGCTTGACATTTCTCTGACTGGGTTTCCAGCTGGTGAAAAATGTGTGTTGAAATTGCCAATTTTACTCCTCATCTGAAGCCCATGTAACAAAAAAAACAATGCAGGAGAACAAATGGGAGATGAGGACAGAACATTGTCACTCTATAACAAAACATATTTGAACAATGACTCTCATTGGCACAATCACAATTTTAATTTTCAATAAAAGCCACATATTTTAAAATATTGAGAATTAATTATTTTTTGAAATGACATTGTTAAAGCTTTTATGAGATTGTATTTATTGTCTTTATGTATACTTTAACTATTTTCCTATATCTTTATGAAGTATTGTGTAACCAGGTACTTGGCTATGATGAACAAGCAATGACAGTTTGCAGTAGCTCATTACAATATCACTGAACTGATTAGGAGCTCCACAGAAGTCTATGCTGGCCACAGTGGAATGTGGGAAATGAAGTTCAGGAAGAGAGCCATACTGTGAACTTCCATTGACCATTGAACTGCATTTCCCAGAGGGAGATTGCCAGAAGGGGAAAGAGCTGCATTTTTCTCTGGCTCTGGAGGACACAGCTTTCTTTTGCCATGAGGGAGCCCGTTGAGTGCACATCACTGTCCAGAGTGCACCACCACTGCTGCATAATGGCAGCCTGACCGGGATCCAGGGTACTGAATCCAGATGCTTGACAGCCAGAGTCACCTGGGTGCAAAGCAGAGAGGTGACCAATCGTTGTGTGTGGCCAGATGGTGAGCTGCAATATCGTTGTGGCCAGTGAACTGCTACTGTGGGGATTTACCATCTGCTGCTGCTAGAGAGACTGAGTTCTTTAAGAACTGACCATACAGCCATCTTGTAGCCTTATTGCTGTCTGCAGGCTTGACTGGGACTATTCTCATGTGCACCAATGATACAACTGGGCCCCAATGCTAGCTGCCTGAAGAGTTAGGACTAAAAAACTGTCCCTTTACAACTGCTATACAGAGACCTTTGCCTATTGCTTATACTAAGAGGAACATCTCAGGGGATGTTGCACCATATCCTAGCCATTCTCCTAGGGTGCACTCTAGGCTAGTTAGAGTTTTATTATTCACATTGCAGGTAATGCTTACATGCACTATTCGCTGATTCATGAGTTAATCCCAGTCTAATGGTACAGAACTCTATTCTAAGTTACCTTGGCATAGTGATTATACTGTCTAGTGGACTGTGTCTGAACCTACCTTCTGTGTGTTTATGCTCAAACCACCATTTATTCTAACCTATACCAATACATTGAGTTAATTTACCACTAAATGGTCTTGTGTCTATTTCCTGATACTAATTCACAGTGGAGTTAACGGTATCTATACTTGTGTTCTTATAAGTACTTGCAGTAACTTTCATTAAACCTGGTGTGTCAGAGGTGGAGTTGAGGCACAGAACAGAGAACCCAAATTATCAAGTGGTTCCTGCAGGGGTAGTGGTACAAATGTAATGTATAGTTATACCTAATGTAGTCATCTGTTGCCTGCTGAATACTTTGTAACATTATGCAGAAACCCAAGAAGGATTGAGTAACTCTATACCCTTTTGGTCTGCAACCTATATTTGGAGGCTGGAGTAAGCTCTCCCTGAAAATCTGCCAGATCCTTGCAGTAACCCAGTGGGAAAGCACACTCCACCCAAAACAGAATAGTTCATTATGGTTCAGGTTACTACTACTGAGCTATAATATTGTATAACAATATAATGAATAAAATGTTAATGGTCTGTTAATATGTAAGGAATATCCTTCATGGACACTCACCACCGTGCAGCAAAGAGGCCAAAACCACCAGAGCAGAGCCAGGAGGAGTAGAATAAAAAGGATCAGCAAGACGATGAATAGAATTATTCCCGTGTTCTGTGCAATTTATTAAAAGAAAACAATGTATTACAAGTTGAAAATGAGCTTAAAGTTTATTAAATGACACAGAGCTGTTTTGCAGGGAACATTAGCCTTGGCTCGTACAGTGATCAGTCATGTTACAAAATACCTCGGCAACACTCAAGTGATCTATATGCAAAGGGTTCAGAGGCTGATGTTCAGACAGAGCTAGCTTATTTGTGGCTGTGACTGAACTACCATTTAGCAGAGATCATTTGGCAGTCTCCTAAAGAGGAGCTCCAGTCTGGTGTGTAAAAATTAAAAGCCAGTAGCTGCAAAAACTGTAGATGCTGACTTTTAATAAACAGCCACACAAGTGTCCCACAATCCAGCGCTGTGCTCGCCCCATCTGTTGTCACCTCCTATCTTCTGTTTCCGGTGTCAGCATCTTAACTGTGGGCACTTGGCTGTGACAGCTTGTGGCTTCACAGCCAGGTGCCCACTGCACATGCACAAGCCACACTGTGCATTGTGAATGGTCCCGCAGTCTTCTGGGACCTGTGACGTGTCCCAGATGACTGGGGCGGAGAAGGGGGGGAGAAGGAAGGAGCAGGATTTTTACTCCGATTGCCTAGGCAGTTGGAGCAGCAGTGGGATCTGGTACCTGTCAAAATTAGGTACCCACTCCCCTCTCCCCAAAAGTGCCATTTCGTAAATAGGAGCAAGGCAGGAGTCCCTAAAATGGAACTTCCCCTTTGGGGTAAAGCTCCGCTTTAAGACTTTAAGCTGGCTATACACTGGCAGTTTTTTTAAATGAAAATTTTACGAAAGTTCATTTAGTACATTTGATGACAAATATTGTGTGAAAGTACTTCAAATTTTTGTTTTTAACATATGATCTTGCAAAAAATGGACTTCCCTGAAGGAAAAACACATTTACTATAATGCCCCGTACACACGGTCAGACATTGATCGGACATTCTGACAACAAAATCCTAGGATTTTTTCCGACGGATGTTGGCTCAAATTTGTCTTGCATACACACGGTCACACAAAGTTGTTGGAAAATCCGATCGTTCTAAACGCGGTGACGTAAAACACGTACGTCGGGACTATAAACGGGGCAGTAGCCAATAGCTTTCATCTCTTTATTTATTCTGAGCATGCGTGGCACTTTGCGCGTCAGATTTGTGTACACACGATCGGAAATTCCGACAACGGATTTTGTTGTCGGAAAATTTTATAGCCTGCTCTCAAACTTTGTGTGTCGGAAAATCCAATGGAAAATGTGTGATGGAGCCTACACACGGTCGGAATTTCCGACAATAAGGTCCTATCACACATTTTCCGTCGGAAAATCCGACCGTGTGTACAGGGCATTAGAAATGTGTTCATTAAAGAAAAAAATGTCCACCCTACTCCTCTTCTTGCTACTGCAGTAGAAAATGAGTATGGATTTGATTCCACTAACAATTAGAAAATGGAATGAATCCTAAAATGAAGAATTTCGATTGAAATTCTACTAGTGTGGCATCCTTGGATAAAACAACAGTTCCTGTCAAACTTCAATGACTCTGTCCTGTTGCCATGGTAACAGATTAAATGACTTACAGAGACACCCATTCTAAGGCTTCAAAGAGAACTAAAAAGAATAATAAACTGACGAGCGGGACAACCTTGTGGACCATACCTCTACCTTTCAACCCTTTTTCTTCTTTCTCTTTCCTTTTCTCCACCTTACGATTAAAGCTCATTATCAGAATTTATTTGACCTATATACACTCTACTTGTAAACAATATGTATAGTAGGTATAAATCATTTAAATACCTACAAAAGTAACTAAGGAAATGATATATATCTTTAATTTAGGTTTACGTGAACCCAATGTTTAATATTTGAAATTTCATGATATTTACCTATATAAACCCTACTGTAAAACAATGAGCTTACTTTATAGATCCTTGTAAACTTACTTTATGTATCTTTATAACATTGTATACTCAATAAACTTCTTTTGACAAGGAAATTCTACTAGTGTATGGCCAGCTTTAGCCTATAAAAGAGTTTTTTCCAAGTTAGATATTCAGGGCTCAAAATTCTCTGTTGGAACACATGTTCCTTTCCTTTGGTCAATTGCTTGCCAGAAAAGAAGTGATCTCCTTACAGGTAAGCTGGATATAAAGCCTAGGTTGCTTTTTCTAGCTCTCAGTTTAGCCTTGGCTAAAAATACTCCCTCAAAAAATAAAACTGCTGTTTTCTAGCTCACAGCCTGTACAATTGTCCCAGAGTAGCAACTCTGAATAGGTTCAGCTGTACTGCTTTAGACCTAGTATGTGATTCTTAAACCGGAGTGTCGATGATTCATTCAGTGCCTTCCTGCACGGGAGTTTTGCTTTGAGAAAAATCTTGTCACACACAAAAAGTCTATTGGGTTTTATAGCAGTAAGGTTGAGCTTGGGCCAGGTCCAAACTTTGATTCGGACTGAACCTGTAGAGAAGCTGTATACTGTTGCCCAATCAACCGTGGCCAGGGCTTTCCCTGCCTTGCAGTTGTATGTATACAAAGAAGCGGGATGCTCGTGACATCACTGACCCAATACTAACACATAGCCATAATAGGCCAATGCCATTGTCTGGAAGAAACCCAAGCTCATCCTTATATCAGGTATAGGAGAGTGTCCTGCCTCAACCTAAAGCACCTGGGGCAGAAGGAAACACTAGAAGAGGGAGGTACTCTGCGGTATTTTTTATTTTTTTTATAGGTTCACCAAAAAAGGGACTGTATAGTATTTTTTTTATGTATATATATGCTTGAGGCTGGGTTCACACTAGAACACGCAGCCGCTCACAGCAGGAGTCTGGTGCGTCCTCATTCACCATTTCAGGTTCGATTTCAGCCTGAATTTTCGGCTGAATTCAGACCTGAAAAGGGACCAAAAGATGCACAGGGCTCCTGTGAAATTTGCACTGGTGCCACTGCGGAGATGGGTGAACCGGCTTCATAGGGAGCCGGTCACAATCTCCTACTAAGCAAATTGGATGCGGGGAAATCCGCATCCAATTCGCAATAGTGTGAACCCAGCCTAAAGGTGTGTGGACACATGACCATAACATACGCACATATTGGACATTCCCATTCCAAAACCATGAGCATTATTATATCCCACCACTTTGCAGCTATAACGGCCTCCTCTCATCTAGGGAAGGCTTTCCACAAAATTTTGGAGCTTTTCTGTGTAAATTTGTGTCCAAGCAACCAAAACACTTCAGGTTATGATATTAGAAGAGAGTTCCTGGCTCACAATTGGCATTCTGTTCATCTAAAAGGTATTTACTACGGCTGTGGTTAGGGCTCTGAGCCCTTCATATCAAACTCAAACCATATTGTTGTGCACAGGAGCACAGTCATGCTGGAATAGAAAATGACCTTCCCCAAACTGTTGCTAATAAAGTTGAAAATGCAGAACTATCTGAAATATCTGATGCTGGTATGATGCTCTACCATCAGTTGCACCCTTCACTGGAATAATGTTTTTTTTTTCATTATTTTTGAGACTACAAAATAAAAAATAGAAACAAAAACATTCACATTACATAAAGAAAGAAAAACAAAACAAAACAAAAAACATATTACAGTATCTCACAAGAGTGAGTACACCCCTCACATTTTTGTAAATATTTTATTATATCTTTTCATGTGACAACACTGAAGAAATTACACTTTGCTACAATGTAAAGTAGTGAGTGTACAGCTTGTATAACAGTGTAAAGTTTCTGTCCCCTCAAAATAACTCAACACACAGCCATTAATGTCTAAAATACTGGCAACAAAAGTGAGTACACCCCTAGGTGAAAATGTCCAACTTTGGCCCAATCAGCCATTTTCGCTCCCCGGTGTCATGTGACTCGTTAGTGTTACAAGGTCTCAGGTGTGAATGGGGAGCAGGTCTGTTAAATTTGGTATTATCGCTCTAACTCTCTCATACTGGTCACTGGAAGTTCAACATGGCCCCTCATAGCAAAGAACTCTAAAGGATCTGAAAAAAAAAATTGCTGCTCTACATTAAGATGGCCTAGGCCAGTGATGGCGAACCTTGGCACCCCAGATGTTTTGGAACTACATTTCCCATAATGATCATGCACGCTGCAATATAGTTGAGCATCATGGGAAATGTAGTTCCAAAACATCTGGGGTGCCAAGGTTCACCATCACTGGCCTAGGCTATAAGAAGATTGCCAAGACCCTGAAAATGAGCTGCAGCACGGTGGCCACGACCATACAACGGTTTTACAGGACAGGTTTCACTCAGAACAGGCCTCACCATGGTCGACCAAAGAAGTTGAGTGTACAGGCTCAGCGTCATATCCAGAGGTTGTCTTTGGGAAATAGACGTATGAGTGCTGCCAGCATTGCTGCAGAGGTTGAAGGGGTGGGGGGGGGTCAGCCTGTCAGTGCTCAGACCATACGCCACACACTGCATCAAATTGGTCTGCATGGCTGTCGTCCCAAAAGGAAGCCTCTTCTAAAGATGATGCACAAGAAATCCTGCAAACAGTTTGCTGAAAAAAAGCAAACTAAGGACATGGATTACTGGAACCATTTTCTGTGATCTGATGAGACCAAGATAAACTTATTTGGTTCAGATGGTGCCAAGCATGTGCAGCGGCAACCAGGTGGGGAGTACAAAGACAAGTGTGTCTTGCCTACAGTCAAGCATGGTGGTGGGAGTGTCATAGCCTGGGGCTGAATTAATGCTGCCGGCACTGGGGAGCTACAGTTCATTGAGGGAACCATGAATGCCAACATGTACTGTGACATACTGAAGCAGAGCATGATCCCCTCCCTTCAGAGACTGGGCCGCAGGGCAGTATTCCTACATGATGATTTAGACATTAAAGGCTGTGTGTTGAGTTATTTTGAGGGGACAGAAACTTTACACTGTTATACAAGCTGTACACTCACTACTTTACATTGTAGCAAAGTGTCATTTCTTCAGTGTTGTCACATGAAAAGATAGAATAAAATATTTACAAAAATGTGAGGGAGCGGAAAGTCATAAACCCCTGTTAGATTTTGAATTCTGTCTGTCTCCATGTTGCAGATTTCCCTCACTGCTCGTTTTGTGAAAACATTGTCCACAAGACAGGATGTGAGCGGTCAAGCTCTGTAACGGAGCCCCATTTAGTAGAAAAGTAGTGTTTCCAATCCTCCCGCACTCCATCCAAAACTATAAAAAAAAGTTTTGGCTTGGCATACACCTCAACTGATTTGTCGAGAAAAAGCTCAATAGTTAAAGCTGGGATAATACACAAGGCTGAATCATCCCTCTCCCCCCAGACAGAGAGAGTGTGAAAACAAACAGCTTTTGTTGTGTTCATTCTTAATTACTTGCCGATCGCTCACAGTAAATATACTGCAAGTGGGTGGCAGGTACAGGACACAGCACTAGTTTGTAATCACACACAGCATTCTGTGTTTACAAACACACAGAACTCTGTGTGTATTGGAACAGCGACCAGGCTGCTTATTCTCCCTGCAAAGCAGGGAGAAAAAACAGCCAGATAGTTAAGTAAAAGCGGCACACATTACACATTGTTAGGCACACAGTTAACCCCTTGATTGCCCCTAGATGTTAACTCCTTCCCAGCCAGTGTTATTAGTACAGTGTCAGTGTACAGTATTATCACTGTATTAGTGTCACTAGCGATGTTAGCATCACCTAGATAGTGTGTTAGCGTCAGATTTCCTGACACCCTATCACAGTCACACTATAAGTCACAGATCTTCGCCATTACAGTATAGGGTCTATACAGTGGCAGCGTAAATTCCAGCATATATACCATAGTTTGTAGATGCTATAACTTTCGCACAAACCAAATAATATACATGTATTAGGAATTTTTTGTTTTTATCAAAGACATATAACAAAACACATTTTGGCCTAAATAAATTAAGAAATTAGATTTTTTTTTTTTTTTTATTAGATATGTTTTATAACAAAGTAAAAAAATATATATTTTTTCTTCAAAATGCTTGGTCATTTTCATTTGTATAATAAAAAATAATAAAACCCAGTGGTGATCAAATACCACCAAAAGAAAGCTCTATTTGTGTGAAATTAGTTAAATTTAATTTGCGTACAGTGTTGCATGATCGCACAATTGCCATTTAAAGTAGTGCTTTAGAATATAAGCTCCGTGTCTCTTCTGTATTGAACTGTATTGCAATTGTGCTGTCGCCCCTCTACATTGTAAAGCACTGCGCAAACTGTTGGCGCTATATAAATCGTGTATAATAATAGCAAAAAAGGTCCTGGTCATGAAGTGGGTAAAATCTTTCTGAGGTCAAGTGGTTAATGAACCTCTGTGACA
Source organism: Aquarana catesbeiana (assembly GCF_042186555.1). Taxonomy (NCBI): domain Eukaryota; kingdom Metazoa; phylum Chordata; class Amphibia; order Anura; family Ranidae; genus Aquarana; species Aquarana catesbeiana. Next base: position 273,361,903 of record NC_133331.1, on the reverse strand, counting down.
CCAATGTCATAGATGTGCCCAGTACTTTTTGTATAACATTGTTGAAAGGATAACTCCTTTTTGATGGAAAGAAAATATAGCAAATAAAAAAAATTAGCAAAGCATATACAATTGCTACACAAGCCCTGTTGATGGAATGGAAAAATGGAATATGCATTGCTATGTGTAGGTGGCAATGGATGAGTCAAGGAAAGTTTATACACAATATAGGAGATTCTTGCTTCTGCAGATACTTACACAGTGGGTGCTGGTGATGCTCACAGAGCTGGAAATGAAGGTGAGACCCATGTTCATGCTGACCTGCAGGTATACCACCCTGACAAGACAACAATTACTAGCATTAAAACTTAGAATCAGTTTTATACGTTTGGTAAAGTAGGAGTAGAGAGCAAGACCTCATGAAAAGTTTACATTAGGATAGGTTGAGTAGATAAAAACGCAAGACCTGCTCTTGGCACAGGTCCCCATGCCACATAATAAAACCTTTGGAAACTCAAGTCAAAATAAATAAAACAAAATGTATCATAAGGCCTCATCACAGGATTTTACTAAAGCTCAGTATCCCAAATCTCACAAAGAGACACTCAAGCACTATGCATGAGTGCATTGTGGGATCTAGATGCCCAGCCTTGTCAGAATCCTGTGAGAAGGTTTATTGATATTACCCTTGCCTAGACGAGCACACACGATTCTGGAGTCCAAAGTAAGTATTTTTAACATTTTGTTTCTGATGTTTTTTTCTTTATTACTTTCACTGAGCATTTTTACATGGGGTGGTGCAAGACTGCAACCTAATTGGACCTTGCATTTTTATGTAAGGCCCAATTCACATCTATGCATTTTTAGTGCTTTTTGCATATTTGCACTACAGAACGTGTCCCATAGGAAACCATGTAAAACGGACTGTAGTGCAAATCTGCAAAATACAAAAAGCACTAAAAATGCATAGGTGTGAATCAGGCCTTAGACTGCAGAATGCTTTAATACATGAAAAGGGAATTGAAGATAATTCCATGACTAATTACAGAGTTATGGTGACTAAGGGCCAACAGAAAAAGATTTTGATTCAAGGAGATTAGCCAACTAACCATAGGGGGTCAAGGTTTTTTTCTCTTGGTAAAAGTGATAACAAATTTACACAGGGTTTGTTTTGCCTCCCTCCCATTTTTTTTTTTACCAAAATGAATAGGTTATGTTCCTATGTATTCTGAGATTCAATCTAAAATCATTCAATCACATGCACTGCTCCAACACTCTGGGACCCATTCTCTAAAAAAACTAACCTCACCAGCCTGAGGAGGAAACATCCATCAAATCTTACCTAAGATAACCACACTTCCCCTACAGAACAGTCTGCAGTATGGATCTGTCTTGAAACAGATCTAGACACTGGGATAAAAAATTATAAAGAAGCTAGCCAATGTGGAACCCAGAGGCATATATATACCTTACAGGTAAAGACTGACCTCTCAGACCAGGCTCTCCATTTTCCATCAAATTCCCTTTGTCTAGACCCCACTTTACTTTTAGACAACCACCGTAGTATTTTGTATATGGTTCATCTTACAATGTCTAACTGATGCTTATATGACCTTATACTTTTGAAAGATGTCAAAAAAGTATTATGGAAGAGAAAAAAAAAGCTAGTAGACTTTTTCAAGCCTATGGGATTCGTTAGCCTTTTACAGTAGTACTTTTACATCTATTATGTGCACTAACTCTGATGATCAGAATTCTTTGATTGGTGGATCCCCAAACTAGAAAAATTCATATGTGCAAGTCACGTTGGCCAATGGAAAAAATGTGTGTGTGTGTGTGTGTGTGTATGTGTGTATGTATATGTGTATATATATATATATAGATCTATATATATAGATATATATATAGATATATATATATATCTATATATATATATCTATATATATATATATATATATATATATAGATATATATATATATCACACACATACACACACACATACATAGATACATATGAGAGAGAGAGAGAGAGAGAGAGAGAGAGATTATGACAGGTAAGGTGATTAAAGAACGCTATGTATCACCTAGCATGCGTTTATATGCAGGAAACTAAGGTGGAATTGAGGCCAGATTTTCCGCGCCACCTTGGCAGTGTTGGTTCCGGACCACATTTTGCAGTCCACTAGTGACCACCAGCAGGTGGTATAAATAAGGGAAGACTGGAGCAAGCGGTTGCTCTTGGCCTGGGACTTAGGAAGCCAAGCCTGAGAGAGCTATGGATGTGGAGATTGTTTTCTGAGAGAAAGAAAAAAAGGTTTGTATTACCGTATGTTCGTTTTGTTTGTGACTGGGAGAAGCCCTTTACCTGTGTATATATATATATATATATATATATATATATATATATACACACTGTATATGGGTTCTTCAAAAAGTTTCCACGCTTTTCATTAGGAATTTCAAAAACAAAAATTGCACTAATCATATTTACCTGCAAGGTCGGCCGTCTTGCCAGACTTCTCCTGTCCTCATTGTTTCCAATGAAAATATAAACGTGTGGTAACTTTTTGAAGACCCCTTGTATATACACACAAGGGGGTGCTCTGTTCTGTTTCTGTAGAAGATAACTCCAAAGGAAATTCATGGGTGTATGATGGTAAATATTGAGTGACAAGTGGCATCATTCACAGCTGTGCATAACTGTTGTACCACTTTCAGTGTCTTTGAGACCGATGATGCAGCAAGATCTGAGAGGCCTTCAATTGTGTCAACTCCTGACATTTTGCAGATCGGCGAATTTTCAGCTAAAACCATTGCTGAGACTCTAGAGATATACTGGAAATATGTTGCCTTTATATTGACCAACTGGGTATGCAGGAGCTGTCATCCAATGGAGTGCCAATGAGAACCAAATTTGAATAGACACCTCAGAGTTGATTTTGCAGCATTTTGAGTGGTCTAGTGATCATTTTTTCATCACTGTTGATAAAACATGATTGACTGAATGATCTGGAGACCAAACAGCAGTCTTTTGAGTGGAGGCACATGAGTTGTCCCCAGGCAAAGAAATTCAAGACCCAATAGTTAGAAGAAAATGGCTGTTTTTGGATAAGGAAGGTATTCTGATGACTGACTATATACAGAAGGGCCAAACAGTCATTTAAGAAAACTATGGTTGTGCCGATTACAGGAGATGTTGAAAGAAAAATGGCAAGGAGAGCTGCAGAAACATGTTCATTTTGCAGGACAAGGCTGACAAAAAAAAAAAAAAACTGGCAAGATGATGAATCTTTTGAACGGTTAGGGATTTCAGTGCATAGACCATCCACCTTATGTACCAAATCTTGCTCTTGTCTAACCATTTCCTGTTAGCAAACCATCAAAAGAATTTGAAAGGGAGGATGTTTTTTTTAAATGATTCATAAGTGATAACAGCAGTGGAGCAGTATTCCAGTGGTCAGACATCAGATTTAAAAAAAAAAAAGGGTTAGGAAAACTGTGCCAAGTGTGTTGAACTGCGGGATGAATATGTGGAATATCATGTACATTTCATAGATCTACAGTCAGGTCCATAAATATTGGGACATCAACACAATTCTAATCTTTTTGGCTCTATACACCACCACAATGGATTTGAAATGAAACGAACAAGATGTGCTTTAACTGCAGACTTTCAGCTTTAATTTGAGGGTATTTACATCCAAATCAGGTGAACGGTGTAGGAATTACAACAGTTTGTATATGTGCCTCCCACTTTTTAGGGGCCCAAAAAGTAATGGGACAAATGGCTGCTCAGCTGTTCCATGGCCAGCTGTGTGTTATTCCCTCATTATCCCATTTACATGGAGCAGATAAAAGGTCCAGAGTTCATTTCAAGTGTGCTATTTGCATTTGGAATCTGTTGCTGTCAACTCTCAATATGAGATCCAAAGAGCTGTCACTAATAGTGAAGCAAGCCATTATTAGGCTGAAAAAACAAAACAAACCCATCAGAGAGATAGCAAAATCATTAGGTATGGCCAAATCAACTGTTTGGAACATCCTTAAAAAGAAAGAACGCACCGGTGAGCTCAGCAACACCAAAAGACCCGGAAGACCACGGAAAACAACTGTGGTGGATGACCGAAGAATTCTTTACCTGGTGAAGAAAACACCCTTCACAACAGTTGGCCAGATCAAGAACACTCTCCAGGAGGTAGGTGTATGTGTGTCAAAGTCAACAATCAAGAGAAGACTTAACCAGAATGAATACAGAGGGTTCACCACAAGATGTAAACCATTGGTGAGCCTCAAAAACAGGAAGTCCAGATTAGAGTTTGCCAAACATCTAAAAAAGCCTTCACAGTTCTGGAACAACATCCTATGGACAGATGAGACCAAGATCAACTTGTACCAGAGTGATGGGAAGAGAAGAGTATGGAGAAGGAAAGGAACTGCTCATGATCCAAAGCATACCACCTCATCAATGAAGCATGGTGGTGGTAGTGTCATGGTGTGGGCATGTATGGCTGCCAATGGAACTGGTTCTCTTGTATTTATTGATGATGTGACTGCTGACAAAAGCAGCAGGATGAATTCTGAAGTGTTTCGGGCATTATTATCTGCTCATATTCAGCAAAATGCTTCAGAACTCATTGGACGGCGCTTCACAGTGCAGATGGACAATGACCCGAAGCATACTGCAAAAGCAACCAAAGAGTTTTTTAAGGGAAAGAAGTGGAATGTTATGCAATGGCCAAGTCAATCACCTGACCTGAATCCGATTGAGCATGCATTTCACTTGCTGAAGACAAAACTGAAGGGAAAATGCCCCAAGGACAAGCAGGAACTGAAGACAGTTGCAGTAGAAGCCTGGCAGAGCATCACCAGGGATGAAACCCAGCATCTGGTGATGTCTATGCGTTCCAGACTTCAGGCTGTAATTGACTGCAAAGGATTTGCAGCCAAATATTAAAGAGTGAAAGTTTGATGGATGATTGTTAATCTGTCCCATTACTTTTGGTCCCTTAAAAAGTGGGAGGCACATATATAAACTGTTGTAATTGCTACACTGTTTACCTGATTTGGATGTAAATACCCTCAAATTAAAGCTGAAAGTCTGCAGTTAAAGCATATCTTGGTCGCTTCATTTCAAATCCACTGTGGTGGTGTATAGAGCCAAAAAGATTAGTATTGTGTCGATGTCCCAATATTTATGGACCTGACTGTAGGTCATTCCTTTTTTGGTCAGACCTAGAGCTTTTAAGCACCCCCTCAAGTATACAGTGTATTTTCAGCTCTGAATTTCTTAGTACATGTTTGTCAACAGTGGCGTGGCACGGGGGGGAAGCTGGCCCACTCACAAAATTTTGAGGGGTTCCCATCCCCCCGGAAAACTTGCGGCTCTGTCCACCTGCTCCTCTCCTCCTCTGATGGCCGCTCCTTCCTCTTGATCATCCCTGGTCTCAGTGTGCGGGTGACAACCGGCTTGGGGGGTGTAGCTGTCCTGGAAGGAGGGGATCCCCACACTGCTCCATCCATTCCAGCATGCCTGAGCATTACACACACATCTCTTCTCCTGCCCTCTCTCCCTGCCCATGTTCTGTGTCTGTGAAGGGGATGTGGTGGCAGGAAGATTAAACAAGCAGTCCACAGCCTCACTGAAACAGAAGCCGCTGACTGAGCCAGTGCTAGTGCAGTGGCATAGTGTGGGTTGTCAGCACTCAGGGCAATGCAAGTAATTTGTCCCTCCTAACCCATGGACTTTTAGCACTCCCTGAATCCCTTTCACTAGTACAGTATTTAACAGTGGCTGTGGAAATGCAAAGGGTTTCTCCCCTCACAGCCTGAGCCTCAGATTGGCTGCCGGCCAATACTATTGCAGTCAAATGCCGCGTACAAACGATCGGAAATTCGCCCAGCAAAAGACCGATGAGAGCTCTTGGTCGGAAAATGCGACCGTGTGTGTGCAGCATCGGACTTTTGCTGGCCGAATTCCAGCCAGCAAAAGATTGAGAGCATGTTCTCAATTTTTCGGTGGGAAAAAGTTCCTATCCGAAAATGCGATCGTCTGTAGCAATTCCGACGCACAAAATTCCTACGCATGCTCAGAAGCATTGAACTTCATTCTCTCGGCTCATCGTAGTGTTGTACATCACCGCGTTCTTGATGGTCGAAAGTTCAGCGGCTGTTAAAAAAAAAAAAAAAAATGTCCAAACTCAAAAAAACGGCCGTTTATGAGCTCCAATGTGCATGGAGCCTGAATCTGAGAAGATATCTCTTTGACTACCTCAGAGTCAACCATTAATAAACGAAAAGGCTGCCGACAGCCAATCTGTGGCTCAGACTGAGTGGAGAACCTCTTGTGTTGCCACGGTTTAATACTGTACTTGTGGAAGGGACTCAGGGAGTGCTAAAAGTCCACAGGTTCGGGGGCGCACATTACCGTACTTGCTTTGCCCTGGGCGCTGACATCCTATGCTATGCCACTGGTTTCTTACTTCAGTCTTCAGTCTCAAGTTTTCCTCTGAGCTAATGTGAAAGTCTCCAACCATGCAGATGGCCCTTGGTTTAGAAACAGAACTTTGAATATCATTTTAAATAATTGGAAGAAGAAAGATGGGGCAGCCCTCTGTGTATAGGTTTATGGAACCTCAGCTTGATCACTCATGCTTTGCAGATCAGTAGCCATTGCAATACCTTATGTTAACCCCAAATCATTTCTGCTTACAGATATTAATTAATACATACTGTCCCACTTCCTCGATTACTGGGGCAGGACAAAGTAGATATGTATCCTGTATGTCTGTTGGTTTTTCATCTGAAAGAAAGCAAAGAAGAAAACAACTATTTTTACTTTTGCACAAGTACCAGAACAGAGATGTTGCTATATAAAAAAATTTTTTACAAGCTGTGCTATGTTCTTGTTTTATAGCTGTGTTCTGTCTATCCTGTTTATTCTTTTTTTTTTGTTTGTTTGTTTTTGGCAGATACTAGTGAATTGAGTCATTTGGGCTTATACTAGTAGCAATATATGTGTTGTAGAGCAGTGGTCATCAACCTTGTCCTCAGGGCCCACTAACAGGCCAGGTTTGCAAGATACAATGTAACTGAAATATATCACAGGTGATATAATTTCCTGCTCAGTGATTGCAGTATTCTAGTCTGCATCTCCCCAACGTAATACATAAAACCTGGCCTGTTAGTGGGCCCCGAGGACAGGGTTGATGACCACTGTTCTAGAGTTTGCAGGCATTTCAAGGGAATTACACTCCTAGCTAGATTTTCTAGATTTTGACATTACGGAATTTCTGCAGGATGAGAGCGACTCTGTGTTAGTGGCGGTAGACAGATTAATTAAAGTGAAGCTAGGCTCAATTTATAACCCAAAAGGTGATGAGGCAGAAAAAACGTTATTGTTGAAAACAGCATTCTGTGTTCCCTTATATATTATGTGACCAAATGCCAGGACAGTGGTCATGTTGTCTTTGCCTAAGGGGAGAGCAGCGTTTTGCTAGACCTGTTGCTCCCTCTGTGTTTAACATCTGATCAGGTTGTCTTCCAGATAAAATCCGGGGTGCAATTTCTTTCAAAAAATTGTCACTGCTTTTACCTTTTTAGTACTTTAATAGACTAGGCAGTTTAGGCAAGAGTTATAATTTGGGCATTGTTCTACTTTAAGAGTTAAAAGTTGATTGCATTTGGAAAAGAAAAGATTGATGTCCTCTGATCAGTAATGTTGAAGAATTAGTTGGGTGTAGTAAGCCTAGGTCTACGTGGGTGATTGAATCTCTTTGCAACTGAGAGATTTAACTGCTTATTGACAGTTACCTCTTAATATCACTTTAATTTCAGTATGAAGCTAATGAGGTGACTACTAACAAGTGGTTAAATCTGTCAGTAGCAAAGAGAATTAATTACTCATGTAGACCTAGGGTTACTCCACCTGACTAAAGCCAGGTACACACGGTCCCCTGATTTTCCATGAAGGTGCATATCATGATGTAACCAACAATGGTATTAGCAAACATTGTTTTTTGTGTGTATGATTTCTGTTTGTTTCCACCTTCTTCAGGGTCGTTCTTTGCTTCTGATCATGCGCGTTTTTCTCCATTTGACTATTTTTGTACGATTACTGAGCAGAAAACAGATGTTGTGATCACGTACAATAAAAATTTTGTAGCTTGCACCTAGGTTTTTTTCTTCGTTCGGCTGTCGAAAGCACTATACTAATGATTAGATAGTCGACTGATCATTCCCTGTACAGAATTTTTTTCCACTTTTCTTATAGTGTGTACCCAGATTAAAGTGAGTGTAAAGTCTTGTGTTTGTTTTTTTAAATAACAAACATGTTATACTTATCTGCTCTGTGCAGTGGATTTGCACAGGGCAGCCTGGATTCTCCTCTTCTTGGGTCCCTCTTCGCTGCTCCTGGCCCCTCCCTCTCGTTCAGTGCCCCCACAGCAAGCTATTGGGGCAACTGTGCTGAGCTGCAGCTCTGTGTGTCCATTCAGACACAGATCTGCGGTTCGGCCCCGCCCCCTCTCCTGATTGGCTAACCGACTTTGCTTGATAGCAGTGGGAGCCAGTGGTGCTGCTGCTGTGTCTCAGCCAATCAGGAGGGAGAGTCCCGGATGGCCGAGGGACTCATGGACATCACTGGATAGAGAGGGGGCTCAGTAAAGTATTAGGAGGGCTGAGGGGGGCTGTTACACACAGAAGGCTTTTTATCTTAATGCATAGAATGCATAAAAGTGGATGTAAACCCACTCTCATCCTTTCTAAACTACTGCCATAGTGGTTATCTATAAGGATATACATGCCTCCTGTATGTATCCTTACCTGTCAAATGTCTCCCCTCTGTCTGTTATTAGACCCGAAAAACTGCATATTCTGTGGGTGGGTCTGTTGTCTGGAGGTCGGTGGGTGGAGTCGTGATGTCAGTAGACTCCCCGCCCACCTCTACACTCCCCTTGTCAATATGCATTTTCTCCTGTGTATTTCTTACATTGAACTTCTGCTACGATCTCTAACATCCAGTGAAAAGACAGGAAAGTAACCACATGACTTCAGCATACCCAATCATGCTGTGGTGTGGAGCAGCCAATCATAGGAGCTGGAGAAGGAAGGAGGAGGGAATCTGAAGTACACGAGCCTCTCTCAGGCTCCTGCATGAGATATGTAAATCACTTGTCACTCACAGCAAGGGGGAGAAATGGACACCTATTTCTCTGTGTGTCAGTTTTTATCTCACTGAAAAAAGATAAGAGGACTGCTCAGAGCTGGAGTAACTCTTTTGTGGCAAGACTGAGCACAGATGACAGGTGCAAGCCTTAATTAAAAAAAAGTTTTTCGGGTTTACATACACTTTAAGATACAAAACCTTCTGCCTTTACAACCTCTTTAAGGCAGGCCATGGATTATGTGATTTTCTGTCCTGCAACCCAGAAAATTGCTCACATTTAACTGTGTTGATAGGGGAATCCCTCCCACGGAGCTATTGTGTTCTCCCGGTGGGGTAGGGTCGGGGAGCTGTCCCTGTTGGGAGAGCACAGTGATTATTGCTAAAGCTGCTCCCAATAATCGCATGTAAAAATATGACATGCTGGTTGTACCCAAGTCGATTGACTTGGGTACAATAAGCCTGCCCATACATGGATTGAATATCGGTTGGTCCCCGCTGACTCGTCCGAGGTTCAAACCATGGCCAGTTTAATTCATCCCCTTCGTAGCCTTTAACTTAACCACTTCAGCCCGGAAGAATTTCCCCTCTTACTGACCAGGCCATTTTTTGTGATATGGCACTGCATCGCTTTAACTGACAATTGCGTGGTTGTGTGACGCTGTACCATATTTGATCACCTCTGCGGTTTTTATTTTTTGCGCTATAAACAAAAAAAAGCGACAATTTTGAAAAAAAAAAAAAGATTTTTTACTTTTTGCTATAATAAATATCCACAATTTTTTTTTTAAACAAATTTATTCATTAGTTTAGGCCAATACGTATTCTACATATTTTTTTTTTTTACAAAAAAAAACGCAATACGCGTAGATTGATTGGTTTGCACAAAAGTTATAGCTTCTACAAAATAGGGGATAGATTTATGGCATTTTTTTTTTTTTTTACTAGTAATGGCGGCGATCTGCGATTTTTTCGGACACTTTTGACACATTTTTGGGACCACTCACAATTATACAGCGATCAGAGCTAAAAATAGCCACTGATTACTGTATAAATGTCACTGACAGGGAAGGGGTTAACACTAGGGGGCGATCAAGGGGTTAAATGTGTCCGACGGAGGTGTTTCTAACTGTGGGGGCAGTGTAGTGACTGGGAGTAGAGAAATTTACTAGAAACAGCAGATCTCTCTCCTCCAGGGGCGGACTGACAACTCATGGGGCCCCCGGGCAATAGGAGATTATGGGGCCACAAAGTATACACACATACACAGTATACAATCACACAGTATACACATACATGTACACACAGTATACACAGACATGTTTCTATTGACTGAGAAAGTACTGGAGAGGTGGGGCAGCTATAATCTCGGGATTTTTAGACCAAAAGGATGTCAGTAAGGGACATTTCAGAGACAGATGTAAAAAAAAACACAGATTTTTATATACTGTATACTGTATACTGGTTTTACTGAGGCTGGCAACCCTGATGGGGCCCCCTAGTGGCCCAGGGCACTCGGGCAGTGCCCGAGTGGCTCAATGGTCAGTCCGCTCCTGCTCTCCTCTCCCTGACAGAATGGGGGATCTGTCTGTTTACAATGACAGATCCCCCGTTCTCTCTCTCTCTCAGGAGCATTTTAAATACTTGCTTTTTCTGTACTTTTACCCTTTCCTGTCAAGTTCTTAGTTGCATATCGCACTTCAATACATCGAAAAGATAAACTAATATATATATATTTCAGGTACTTGTATGGAGCTGTCAATTTATACAGCGCTTTACATATACATTGTACATTCACATCGGTCCCTGTCCTCAAAGAGCTTACAATCTAAGGTCCCTAACCCAAATTCATACATACACATACTAGGGCCAATTTAGTATGTATGTGTATATTTTTTATGTATGTATGTATATATATAGATATCTATATCTATCTATATATATTTACATACATAGATACATACATAAAAAATATACACATACATACACACACATACTTTACCTAGTAACTGCTGGACTTTTATAGGGGTTGTCAACGGCAGTGAACAAAATAGCTGTGGTCCCGTATTTCAGATGTTCTCATTCATTGTAACATGTATCCAATCAGAGATCTTAATACTGTAATCAATTATAAAGTTCTGATTCGGTCATGTTACAGTATCAGGCCTTCCCTGAATGGCTGCCGTTTAAGGATCTCTGATTATATATTATAATGAATACATTCTCTGCACAGCAGGACCATGTCTATTTCACGTACTGGGCTCTGCAGTCACCACCTACATGACCAAGCTGCTGTGCTAGCATGGTGGTCGGATGGAGAGGGATTGGTTAGCTGGTTGCATCTCCCAGGGGAGCAGATCTGACAGGAGCTGCTCAGATTCCCGAAGAGGTCCCAGCTGATTCTGGCCCAGAGACTCTGAAGATGTCCAATACCTGCATCCAGAGAGGAAGGAGTGGTGCACTTGTGCCACCACTACCTGAGGTGCCACTGTCCCCTCAAATGTACATGCATGGGCAGCAGGAGGGTCACTAGGGGCATTGGGGCAACAAGGTAATGCTGGGGGTAATGGTGCAAGAGAAGAGTTGCAGGAGACATTGGAAGGAGAAATTTGCGCAAGAACATTTAAAGTCTTGGTGTTATTGGGGTCTATAGGTATTGACCGTAGCCACTAAGTAATATACTGTGTGTGTGTTGTACAGCCTAATTCTGGATACAGATGTGAAAATTTCATAGCAATTTCAACCCCTTTTAATGAGATTTTGAAAGTTAATGAAAGAATATCACCGGTTCCACTCCCAATTTGAGGGCTGTGTATGCAAACAAAAAGACCATCTACGGTGATGATTCATGGCTGAGATGACTCGTCTTCAATGAGAATGTCCTTCGGTTATGCAGTTCCTCTTTTGAGGGTGTCTCACTTGCTCTTAAGAATCCCAGTCATAGCCCAAAATAGCATAATCTTAGTTCTTTAGCAACCAGTGGTGTATACTACTAATGTTTTTATCTACCGGTACTTTTCTATTTTGTGTTGTACGGTCTTATATCTGTATGGTTTATAACGTTAATAAAAATGATTGGAAAACAAAGAATATAAATCTATATAGTAGGAACGGTGGTAAGTTACCTGGATCCTTTTGGATATTTTTGTGATTTGAAGCTGGTTGAAAAGGGTTGAATTACAAAGTACCATGTATAAAGTTCAATTACACAAATAGCAATCTGCATCTTGCTGCATGAATAAAAGGCTCCATTAATGATTGTGGATGAATGGAGCTTTCATTCAGTCACTGTACAGCCGAGCACAGAAATAGACAATGGTGTGTACAAAGATGTATTCCTGTGCCTTTCCTAGCCACCAATGTTTATGTCTTTGCTCACCTCCGCTGCGTCAGAATGACAACGCCATTTACCCATAGAGATGAATGAAGCCATTCCTGCAGGAAATCCTGTATAGTTTAGGAAATGCAGAGCAGACAGCTGCTTCTGAACGAGCAAGCTACTTGTTTGAAGAAACCTTCATTTTACAGCACAAATGCATCAAGAAAATTGAATAATGCTAAAGATGTTTCAAATAACAAAAGAAATTGGTGTTCATACTTATAGTTATGCTGTCATTGAGTTTAAAGCTGCAGAGCACTTGGTCAATATTTCGGGCATGGTAGAAACCGTTTCCTTTTACCACCACCTGGAAGGACTCTGCAATGAGAGAACAAAGCAATGTGTAAATAGACAAACTAATCAGTATGTTAAACTATTTCAGATATTAAAGTGGAACTGCACTTTCAACATTGACTAGTTTTAAACTGTATGCTGCTAGAATTAGCAGTTAGATAGGAAAGTATAGTATATAATATTTACTTGTTTTAAACCTTTTTTTTTGGGGGGGGGGGGGGGGGTGCAAACAAACTGAAAAATACTGAAACCCCCCCCCCCCCCCATCAATTGCAGCCTCACTGTGCCCATCAAATGCAGCCATTATGCTCATCAAATGCAGCCACCGTGCCCATCAAATGCAGCCACCGTGCCCGTCAAATGCAGCCACTTGTGTCCATCAAACGCAGCCACTTGTGCCCATCATATGCAGCCACTGTGCCCACCAACCCCCCCACTCGCAGCACTGGCAGCACACAACCCCCACCCTCTGCATGGCCCTGGCACCAATAGGGTGGCCTGGCGCTTTGGCCAATCAGGAAACAGGTCTGCCGTCCTGCCTCCTGATTGGCGGGGAGGAAAGTTAGTGTGAAAATAGCGAAAATTAATTTGCTATTGTCACACAATTGGGGGGGCATCAGGGTGCACTCTCTGCACCCCGAGCCCACCCTATTTTGAAGCCTATTAGAGCTTCTGGCTCTAATCAGGTGCTTCAAAGAGTACCACCCTCTCCCGCCCCTGCCAAAGGAATCCATGCATCCAGTGTCCTGAAAGGGTGTCGGGGGCATGGATGGGGGGGCGGTGCCCGTGCACCCACAGTGCACGGGCCGCCACTGGTCCTTACTCAAGATGGCCAGAATCAGAAATACTGGGGGGTATTTTTCAAGTATAGGGACAAGGATGGGTGGGTGAGTTTTCTCTAATTATTAGCATGAGCGGACGTTATTAACATATACTGTTACCTCTCCTCATTCCCATTATGTCTTCACTTGAGCATCTAACCCTATCGTCCTATAATTGTAGAGGCTTCAACACCCCCGAAAAAAGAAGCCAGGTGTTATACCACTTTCATAAGACTAAACCTAAAATCCTGCTCCTACAAGAGACGCATTTCCGGGGTTCCGAGATTCCATCCCTCAAAACCCCCCATTTTCCCCAATGGTTCCACAGTACGAACCCTCATGCAAAATCCAAAGGGGTATCTATAGCTTTTCATAAATCGTTCCACCCAGAAGTCTTAGATTCCCTGATAGACCCACTAGGGCGTTATTTATTCCTCAAACTCAAATTTAATTCTTCTGTCTTTACAGTGGCTAATGTCTATGGACCAAACCAGGATCAAGGGAACTTTCTATCCAAGGTTCTAAACAAATTGCTATCATTTGGGGGTCCTTGTGTCATTTTAGGTGGTGACCTCAACACAACTCTTTCTCCAGCCGTGGACACTTCTTCGGGTAAGTCAGCCATGACTCACATGACTCTTACACACATAAAATCCCTTTTAAACTCGGCACAGCTCGTAGACATATGGCGGATACAACATCCCCTAGAGAGAGACTACAGTTGTAGCTCATAAATCCTATATCCGTATCGATTACTTTCTAATCTCCCAATCATTACTAGATGTACCACTCAAGGCCTCCATAGGAAATATCCTCTGGTCGGACCACGCACCCGTACACCTCAACCTAGCCCATCCACCAAAATCCCGCACCCGGTCCTCGTGGCGACTTAATGACAATTTACTGACTGACTCGGTATGTGTTGCAGCAGTTGAAAAAACGATTAGTGACTTCATTACAGATCACCGCCAAGATGATACTAATCCCCTTATTAAATGGGAAACTCTGAAATGTGTACTTAGAGGGACACTAATCCAGCATGGCTCTCGGCTAAAAAAAGCCAGAATGGCCGATATCTCACGTCTCTTATCTATGATTAAAACGCTTGAAGTCACACATAAGCGAGACTTAGACCCTGCAACATATACCGACCTATCTAATGCACGTAGAGACCTGCTCCGTCTACTCGATACTAATTCCCTTATAGCCAGAGATCGAGGACGCAACCGACATTACACTCTAGCTAACAAATGTGAATACCTCGCGAGAGTTCTCCATCCTCGCCCCCCACACCGACCTATACCACAAATCTGTACATCTGACCAACGAAAAATTAATAACCCCAATGGCATTTCTGACGCATTTAAACAATATTACTCAAACTTATACAATCTCCACACCTCAAATGGGACAACCCCTACTAACGACACACACCTATCCTCCATGCAGGACTACATCTCTGACACAGCTCTACCACATTTAAACCCTGAACAGACATCTGCCATGGACGACCCCCTTACAGCAGAGGAATTCACTGCCGCTATTAAAAGCCTGAAAAATGGTAAATGCCCAGGCCCCGATGGGTTCTCCCCAAGATTCTATAAATCCTTTGCTCAACATCTGACCCCATTACTAACTAGCGCATTTAACTCTATAGACGATACCCATCTTCCCTCTAGAGACCTCCTAGCAGCTAATATTTCAGTAATACCCAAACCTGGCAAAGACCCCTCTCAATGTAGCAGTTATCGTCCCATTTCACTCCTTAACCTGGATATTAAGCTCTACACCAAAGTCCTGGCTAACCGCCTATCTCCTATCCTACCTTCACTCATACATAAAGACCAGGTGGGATTTGTCCCTGGCCGAGAAGCTAGAGACAATACCACAAAAACCATTCACCTCATTTCCTATATCCGAAAACACAATCTAAAAGCTTGCCTGCTCTCGTTTGATGCCGAGAAGGCCTTTGACCGGGTCAATTGGGACTTCTTACGCCTCTCTTTGCAACAGATAGGCCTTGGCCCCACTTTTGTCTCTAGGGTCATGGCCCTATACTCACGTCCCTCGGCGTCAGTCCTGGTCAATGGTTCCTCCTCTGCTTCATTCCAGATTTCAAACGGCACACGACAGGGCTGCCCCCTGTCTCCCCTTCTTTTTGTTTTAGTGATCGAACACCTGGCCCAGGCCATTAGACAAAATACATCTATAGTAGGAATTCAGACACCCTCATCTCAACATAAACTTTCGCTTTACGCAGACGATCTACTAGTCTACATACAACAACCTCATACTACCCTGCCCTCCCTGATGCACGAATTTCGTAGATTTGGACAGTTTAGTAACTTCAAACTGAACATGTCTAAGACTGAGGCCTTAAACATATCATTACCCAGTACCACCCTTACCCAACTACAGACTAATTTCCCCTTCCAATGGGGTTCCAGGGGCATCTCTTATCTAGGGATCACGATTCCTGCCAATCTCTCTGATCTCTATGCTTTAAATTATATACCCCTTCTATCCCGGATTAGGAAGGAATTAGATTCATGGAACCCCTCCACACTACCTTGGATTGGACGCATTAATACATTGAAAATGGACACCCTACCAAAATTACTATATTTATTTCAAACCGTTCCTATTATAGTCCCTAAACAATTTTTCACATCTCTTCGCTCTATGTCCATACGATTCATATGGCAAAATGGCATGTCCCGCATTCGTCACAACTTACTCACATATCCCAAAATACAAGGCGGTGTGGGCCTACCTGACTATGAGCTATACCATAGAGCTGCACTGTTATCCCGGGTCCTAGAATGGTTCCCTCGCCCTTTCCCCAAGGCGTCCACCATGGTGGAACAGGATTTATCCACCTTAGATCTCAGGGCCTTGCTTTGGGGATACGGATGACATTTACATTCACTCTCCTCTACTTCCCCACTGACGATTGCAGCTTTACATTTTTGGTACAAGAAAGGCATACAGACTCTCCTATCCTCAGACCCTTCGCCACTCACTTCCCTATTTGACCACCCCGCACTCCCTCAGGATGAAGGCTCTACCACAATTGGCCCATATTCCCGCTCTATGTGGCCCGTGGCGAGATCATATGTGAACCCTACCTCTGGTGCACCCATCCTCCCAAATACACAGGGTAACTGGCTCACAGCCCTCCGTATATCCTCCTATTGCTCAGACCTGTTCTCCACATCTCAAATCCACAGACTCTTAATGGAATTTGAACAACTGTGCTCTCTCACGGAAACCCCCAGACACTTACTTTCCACCTTATACACGATTCAAAATATACTACTACATAACCGACCTCCTTCATACACCAAGAAGTGGGCCACGGAGCTGGGAAAGGAACTTCATTCAGAGGATTGGCAAAAATCATATTACTTTACGCATAAATCTTCAATTTCCTGTTATACACAGGAAAAAAATTTTAAGCTTCTTTCCCGATGGTACAAGGACCCCCAATCCCTCAACAAAATTTTCCCTTCGGTCCCATCCTCCTGTTGGAGGTGTGGCTCAGAAAACGGAAGTTATCTACATATATGGTGGGACTGCTCATCTATTCAACCACTTTGGTCCCAGGTTTTCTCCATTTACAGTAGTCTCTATGATCAACCCTTACCACCCTCCCCAGAAATTGCATTACTGTTCATGCTTCCTGGTTCCATCACCTCACAGAAACGCTCCCTTTTACGCTTTTTTTTATCGGCTGCCAGGCAGATCATACCCTTATTTTGGAAAACCCCCACTAGACCCCCACTTACTTTATGGGTGTCAACAATGAATGACATTATGCGCATGGAGGAGAGGTTGGCCTTAGATAACGATACTTTTGATAAATTCAAAACTCTATGGCTTATCTGGATTGAATACTCTACATCAGACGCCTTGAAAACCTTATTGACCACTCAAGGTTAGACACAAATGTTCATCTTTAATACTCCTTGCATATATTGTCGTGCCGAGGTCTGCTCCACGCCCCTCCCCCTCCCCTGTACCCTATCCCTCTTTTCTTTTTTCCACCCGCTTTTCTTTTCTTTCTCCTTGCTTTCCTGAACTTTAATATGACCTCATAGTCAGTGGTTATAGTCTCTCCTAGACTAATTTATAGGTTTTTATAGACAGTTTACTACTATACAATATTGCTGGTTGATGATAGTCCCCTTTCACGCAAGATCTAATCAAACATTGTACACTGGACTAAGAAATACTCAATGATGTCTTTGTCATCAATAACTGACTACCAATATTTGTGTATAAATACTCTTTGATATTGTTAATAAAAACATATTTGACACTAATTATTAGCATGAAATAAATAGTGTTTTTTTTTGTGGTGCCCAGATGCAGTTTAGTTACAGTTTATCTTTTTAACCCAAGGACTGCACAAAAGACGAGGATAAATCAGTTGTGTATAGAAGGAGGATTTCTTTACAGTAAGAGTAGTTGAAGTAGATGTAAACCCTAACTGAATGACGTTTTATTTGTTTAAAAACTGTGTATCATAAACAATTACCATTCTTTAACATAAAATATGTTTTTATCCCATTATTACTTCTCAGTGCTGTTAATCTCCTCCAGCTTCTTTCATCTACTTGCTGTTTAGATGCACTAACTCCAGCATTGTCTTCCCATCATTGCTCTGGATTAGCTTTTTTGATGACAGTAATGAACTATGCTTGCACAATGTGTGTCGCCGTGGCCATCTACAAGGGTATCCACAAAGGGTGTATGTGACATGGTGACAACAGAGGTGGACATTTGTGAGACAGCTGTAACTCCAAAGCTCTAGCTGAGCTTATCTAGAGAAGGAAAAGCTGCACTGAGCATGGACACAGTTTGAACAGCCAGGATCAGCCACTACTGAGCTCAGCTGGAGAAGGAGAGAGCACGTTGCACACAAGCTCAGTTTTGAACCGCCTGAAGCAGCCACTAGGGGGCCCACAATTCTAATGTTAAGCCCATACTACAAACACCAGGGCATAGCGGGATCAATGGGCTAGTCATTTTTGGTGTTTTTTTGTGGAGAGGCCCCCCCACAGCTGGATGCAGGGGTGTATTGCATTTTTTTTTGAAGAGTAAAGATTCATTTTGGGAAATCAGCACCCCTTTTCTTTCCAAGGTTACTTTTAGCCCGTAAATAATGAATTTGGGAATTACCACCATCTGGAATTAAGCAGTCCCAGACATCAAATAGCTGTCTGTGCTTTCTGTTATGACTAGGTGTAGTATAGCCAATACATTCAGACTCTTACTATTTTAACAGGTATAACTTAAAATAGAACTAAAGGCAAAACCTTTTTTTTTATTTGGATAGAGTTATGCCCCGTACACACGATCGGACATTGATCGGACCAATCCATGGATTTTTTCCGACGGATGTTGGCTCAAGCTTGTCTTGCATACACACGGTCACACAAATCTTGTTGGAAATTCCGAACGTCAAGAACGCGGTGACGTACAACACGTACAACGAGCCGAGAAAAATTAAGTTCAATAGCCTGTGTGGATCTTCTGCTTGATTCCGAGCATGCGTGGCACTTTGTGCGTCGGAATTGTGTACACACGATCGGAATTTACGCAAACGGATTTTGTTGTCGGAAAATTTGAGAACCAGATCTCAAATTTTGTGCGACAGAAATTCCGATGGAGACTGTCCGATGGAGCCTACACACGGCCGGAATTTCCGACAACAAGCTCCGCTCGCACATTTTACACCGGAAAGTCCAACCGTGTGTACGGGGTATAAGAGTGTTACAACCCCTGTCAGGATTTTTTTTTTTTGTGTGCCATCAACCACTAAGAAGATTTCCCTTCACTTTCCTGCCCCATAGCCAAAGCAGGAGGAGAGAGGAAATCCCTCAAAAGTGAGGCAATCAGGGTCACTAAAATCAGTGTCCCTTTTTAGAGATTACCCCTCTATGCCTGTTCTGCAACAACCCAAAATGTGTGATTTTCTTTCACTTTGAGTGATAATGGTGAATCTCCCTAACTGGGACACAGACAGAAAAAAAAAAACCTGACAGGTCTTCTTATCCCTCTGCACCCTATCTAAAACCAAAAAAAGTTTTCCCTTTTAGTTTTACTTTATTAATACAGTTTAAGAGTAATCTTTATGTGCAATAACCTATAGAAGTCAGTTCACATATTTGAGCAGCTTATAGTAGGTAGAACAGTAAAACGAAAAATCATATTAGATTGTAATGAATTACAGCATGTTACAAACTACAGATCCTGGCAGATTTCTTTTGGCAAAACAACTTCTCAGCTGATAACAAAAAAGAGCAAATCACAAAAAGCCAAGCCAAAAACCACGAGAAAAACTTAAGATACTGATGAAGGTCAGACGAACATGACCTATTAGCCCTTTTAAGGAGTGGGAGCTGCACAGGAAGGGCATTCTCACCACTGCAGCTTGCCTCTTCCTCCTTGCCAGGCCGCAAAGAAGAGGTGAGAGAGAAGGAATTTGGTTGCCTGCATCAGCAGTAAGGAAGTTAAGCCTTATCGCCAGCCCATGGGGAGTGAGTGGTGGGAACTATGGTCAGGAGGAAGAAGCTACCCAGAGCCCACAGGGAGAGCAGCTCCCTGTTGGCGCTATATAAATCCTGTATAATAATTATAATACAGAGCGGGGAGCTCCACAGACCATCAAGCAAGAAAAACATACACACTGCAGGGGAGAGGAGAGAAGATCCAGGTAGGCCCAAATCATCAGGGGACCCACACGCCACCAGAGATGTGTCAGGGGAGAGGGGGAAAGGTACAGACTCCATCCAGCCATTTTGTACACTTAGCTAGCGGGTGCATTGCAGCCTCTCTCTAATCCAACCATATCCAACCAGGCCAGTGCAGCTTACACCTCATCCGCCTTCATCCACCCTGCAGAAGCAGTCCTCAGAGGACGAACTGCATCTGGAAGACATTTGTCAGATATCAGGGTGGTGTGCAGAGGTTTGGCCATCTTCTTTTGTGTTACACTTTGCCTACACTACTGTAGGTGGCTTCTATTTCAAGGGGAACATACCAGCCTTTTACTGCCTGTTATTGAGACACTTTGTGAAGACATCCTTGCTTTATGGATTACAAATATATTTGTTCGAATGTTATAGGTTTATCTTTTGGCCAGGAATTAGCTAGGGTCTGTAGGCTGCAGTTAGGCTCCAGTAGTTAGCTGCGTCCCTCTCACTGCAGATTAGAGGTATTTGTTGCATTATTTTCTTTGTTCTCCATGCGCCCACTAGAGTCAAATACACATGATCTTCGCTCTAACAAGGATACTAGTGCTGCAAAGCACAACTGCTAACTACTAATGTATTTAAAATAGGCAACACTGGTGCAGCCATGTCCAACCTCTCAGTATGGAGTAAGTAGGGAAAAGTGCCTGGGATGATGAAAATTGGAAATAAAGGATCAAATTGCAGTTGCGGTACAATGCCTAAACGTGGCCTAAGGAGTATTCTCTTCCCAACGATCACCAATGTAAGTGCCATTTTTCCCATTTACCCCCAATTAATCGATTTTAGCAGGGGTTCCTCGAGAACTGAAAACTATGTCAAGGTTCCTTGGGGTGGAGAAAGGCTAATATCATACAGTAGGTATGCACACAGGGTGTGCCTGTGCACATCCTAATTGCCCCGTGTGGTGCAGATTTCCCCTATTTAGACCACTGATATTTCAAGAAGCCCCCTAACAGGGCTCCTAAACACAATAGTAAAATAAAAAAATAAATAAAAAACATCCTCTGCCCTACTGACACCCCCCACTGCTCTACTGACAGCATCAGTATATATACACACATGCACACACACACACGCATATTTGTTTGAACTTTGGGGTGCACACCCTAATGCAACAGGCTGTGCACATGGCTGATAGAGTCTTACAGAAATACAAGTTAAAAAGACAGCCCTTGGACCTCTTCCTTTTGTGAGTGGCTTGTGCTCTTCTCCACTTCAACCACTAGTTAGCGCTGTGCATACAAAAATATAACCAACCCCGCCAACAAAGGAAGACATTGCAATAAAGGTGCTGAAGATGTCAGAGCATACCCCTCCTTTTCAGTCCCTGGCTGGTTATACACTCAAATGTAATTATTGTGGTTGTTCGGTTTGCAAGGGAAACGTATTTATATTTTTAGGATTTGGGCAGACTCAGCAATTCGTTTTTTAACATTCCAACCTTAATAGTTTATATTTGTAGCTAGCTCCAGGGCTCTTCTGTACTGGTGAACAATATTAAAAACTGGTTTCCATATTTTTGGGACAACTGCTATTACTTTCTGCTAGAGAAGGCCAAATGCAGAGTGAAGGAGGGAGTCTGTGTGCAGTACTACAGCTCGCCTGCATCACAATTATAAGTAGAGTGAACATCAAGCTACAGAATTCCAACCTTAAGACCTTCCTTTGTCTCATTCTATAAAACCAGAAGGTAATACGCAGACTATTTACAAACACCACATACTCACTGCAGGAATCTAAGATTCACCACAACTTCCTCCACCTCGCATAAAGACGCAGAGCTGGCATAACACTAAAACAGTGCAGTCAGCATCGAAGAAAAATAATCTCATCCAAAAACAGGATGCTGCTCATACCTTTCTTATGATGAGATGACCACAGAATGCCCATAATAACTGTACACTGCTAAAACAAAAAAAAACTGAACTGGCGACCTTGAGCTATACACCCAGATTCAATCAAATCTTGCAAATCGAACGGTGAAGACTGTGTTGGCAGGTTTTGAGTCATGGTACTAACAATGAAAGTCATTACTGAATCCCAAGTGCAGGTTCATAGTTAAAAAAAAAAAAATATATATATATATTTAGGTCTGGAGACATGCTTGGTCAGCTCATCACCTTTAGCCTCAGCTTCTTTAGCAAGGCAGTGATCCTCTTGGAGGTGTGTTAGGGGTTGTTATGTTGGAATACTGCCCTGCAGCCGAGTCTCCAAAGGGAGGGGATCATGCTCTGCTTCAGTATGTCACAGTACATATTGGCATTCATGGTTCCCTCAATGAACTGTAGCTTCACATTGCCAGCAGCACTCATGCAGGCCCAGACCATGACACTCCCACCACTATTCTTGACTGTAGGCAAGACACACTTGTCTTTGTACTCCTCACCTGGTTGCTGCCACACACGCTTGACACCATCGGAACCAAATAAGTTATCAGACCACAGGACATGGTTCCAGTAATCCATGTCCTTAGTCTGCTTGTCTTCAGCAAACTGTTTGTTGGCTTTCCTGTGCATCATCTTTGGAAGAGGCTTCCTTCTGGGATGACAGCCATGCAGACCAATTTGATGCAGTGTGCGACGTATGGTCTGAGCACTGACAGGCTGACCCCCGATCCCTTCAACCTCTGCAGCAATGTTGGCAGCACTCATACGCCTATTTCCCAAAGACAACCTCTGGATATGACCCTGAGCACGTGCACTCAACTTCTTTGGTCGACCATGGCGAGGCCTGTTCTGAGTGGAACCTGTCCTGTTAAACTGCTGTATGGTCTTAGCCACCGTGCTGCAGCTCAGTTTCAGGGTCTTGGCAAACTTCTTATAGCCTAAGCCATCTTTATGTAGAGCAAAAATTCTTTTTTTTTCAGATCTTCGGAATGTTCTTTGCCATGGGGTGCCATGTTGAACTTCCAGTGACCAGTATGAGAGAGTGAGAGCAATAACACCAAATTTAGCACACCTGCTCCCCATTCACACCTCAGACCTTGTAACACTAACAAGTCACATTACACTAGGGAGGGAAAATGGCTAATTGGGCCACAACATAACAACCCCTAACACACCTCCAAGAGGATCACTGCCTTGCTAAAGAAGCTGAGGGTAAAGGTGATGAGCTGACCAAGCATGTCTCCAGACCTAAACCCTACTAAGCACCTGTGGGGCATCCTCAAAGGAAGGTGGAGGAGCGCAAGGTCTCTAACATCCACCAGCTCCGTGATGTCGTCATGGAAGAGGACTCCAGTGGCAACCTGTGAAGCTCTGGTGAACTCCCAAGAGGGTTAAGGCAGTGCTGGAAAATATGGGTGGTCACACAATATATTGACACTTTGGTCCCAACGTGGACATTTTCACTTAGGGGTGTACTCTCTTCTGTTGTCAGCGGTTTAGACATTAATGGCTATGTGTTGAGTTATTTTGAGGGGACAGCAAATTGACACTGTTTTACAAGCTGTACACTCATTACTTTACATTGTAGCAAAGTGTCATTTCTTCAGTGTTGCCACATGAAAAGATATAATAAAATGTTTACAAAAATGTGAGGTGTATACTCACTTTTGTGTGTATGCATATGTGTATGTATACACACAGTGGGGACGGAAAGTATTCAGACTCCGTTTAATTTTTCACTCTTTGTTATATTGCAACCATTTACTAAAATCATTTAAGTTCATTTTTTTCCTCATTAATGTACACACAGCACCCCATATTGACAAAAAAAACACAGAATTGTTGACATTTTTGCATATTTATTAAAAAAGAAAAACTGAAATATCACATGGTCCTAAGTATTCAGACCCTTTGCCGTGACACTCATATATTTAACTCAGGTGCTGTCCATTTCTTCTGATCATCCTTGAGATGGTTCTACACCTTCATTTAAGTACAGCTGTGTTTCATTATACTTGATTGGACTTGATTAGGAAAGCCACACACCTGTCTATATAAGACCTTACAACTCACAGTGCAAGTCAGAGCAAATGAGAATCATGAGGTCAAAGGAACTACCTGAAGAGCTCAGAGACAAAATTGTGGCAAGGCACAGATCTGGCCAAGGTTACAAAAAATTTCTGCTGCACTTAAGGTTCCTAAGAGCACAGTGGCCTCCATAATTCTTAAATGGAAGATGTTTGGGACGACCAGAACCCTTCCTAGAGCTGGCCGTCTGGCCAAACTGAGCTATCGGGGGAGAAGGTGAAAGAGGTAAAGAAGAACCCAAAGATCACTGTGGCTGAGCTCCAGAGATGCAGTCGGGAGATGGGAGAAAGTTATAGAAAGTCAACCATCACTGCAGCCCTCCACCAGTCGGGGCTTTATGGCAGAGTGGCCCGACGGAAGCCCCTCCTTAGTGCAAGACACATGAAAGCCCGCATGGAGTTTGGTAAAAAACACCTGAAGGATTCCAAGATGGTGAGAAATAAGATTTTCTGGTCTGATGAGACCAAGATAGAACTTTTTGGCCTTAATTCTAAGCAGTATGTGTGGAGAAAACCAGGCACTGCTCATCACATGTCCAATACAGACCCAACAGTGAAGCATGGTGGTGGCAGCCTCATGCTGTGGGGGTTTTTTTTCAGCTGCAGGGACAGGACGACTGGTTGCAATCGAGGGAAAGATGAATGTGGCCAAATACAGGGATATCCTGGACGAAAACCTTCTCCAGAGTGCTCAGGACCTCAGACTGGGCCGAAGGTTTACCTTCCAACAAGACAATGACCCTAAAATAATGAAGGAGTGGCTTCACAACAACTCTGTGACTGTTCTTGAGTTGCCCAGCCAGAGCCCTGACTTAAACCTAATTGAGCATCTCTGGAGAGACCTAAAAATGGCTGTACACCAACGTTTACCATCCAACCTGACAGAACTGGAGAGGATCTGCAAGGAGGAATGGCAGAGGATCCCCAAATCCAGGTGTGAAAAACTTGTTGCATCTTTCCCAAAAAGACTCATGGCTGTATTAGATCAAAAGGGTACTTCTACTAAATACTGAGCAAAGGGTCTGAATACTTAGGACCATGTGATATTTCAGTTTTTCTTTTTTAATAAATCTGCAAAAATGTCAACAATTCTGTGTTTTTCTGTCAATATGGGGTGCTGTGTGTACATTAATGAGGGAAAAAATGAGCTTAAATAATATTAGCAAATGGCTGCAATATAACAAAGAGTGAAACATTTAAGGGGGTCTGAATACTTTCTGTCCCCACTGTGTATATATATATATATAGATATATATATATATATATATATATATATATATATATATATATATATATATCTATATATATACATACATATAAAGTAAGGGATCAGATGGGGTAAGCCAGCTGTGAGCCAGACGTTTACATTGGTTACAGTTTCATTACAATTTTGTACAAGAGGAATCAGAGGGCCCTGCTCATTAGAGCTTGCAATCTAAAAGGGAGGGTCACTTGATACAAAAGGTAATAGCTGTGGGGGATGAGCTGATGGAGGAAGTAAAACAGTGTATTAGTTATTTAGGGATCGTCTAAAGATGGATAGATTAGGGGACAGTCGGACAGATTGGGGTAGGGAGTTCCAAAGGATGGGAGAAGCTCTGGAGAAATCCTGGAGGCGAGCATGGGAAGTGGTGACAAGGGAGCTAGAGAGCAGGAGGTCTTGGGAGGACTGAAGAGAGTGGCTTGGTTGGTATTTTGGGACTAGGTTAGTGATGTAGCTGGGGGTAGAGTTATGGATGGCTTTGTTAATTATTGTTAGTACTTTTAATTTTATTTGCTGGATGAGTGGAAGCCAGTGGAGGGATTGGCAGAGAGGGGTGGAGGACACTGAATGGTTGGTAAGGTGGATGAGTCTTGCAGCGGCATTCATTATGGACTGAAGGGGGGATAGTCTATGTGAAGGTAATCCAATGAGGACAGAGTTGCAGTAGTCAAAGCGAGAGATAACCAGGGAGTGAATTAGATGCTTGGTGGTGCCATTAGTTAAAAAGGGGCGTATTCTAGAGATGTCGCGGAGGCTAATGTGGCATGATTTGGACAGAGAAGTCGGGGGAAGGGGCACGTGGGGACGAAATATTCAGAGCTTGGTTTTATATGGATTGAGTAAGTGGTTTGACATCTAGGCTGATATGTATCTTAGTAAATCAGTGATGCGAGAGGAGACCGATGGGGTGAGCTGAGGGGGAGAGAGATAGATTTGGGTGTCATAGGCATATAAATGGTAGTAGAAGCCATGGGAAGCTATCAGTTGACCCAGGGAGGATGTGTAGATCCAGAATAGTAGAGGTCCAAGGACAGAACCTTGGGGGACCCTAACGGTGAGAGGAAAAAGTGGAGTTGTAAGTGACACTGAAGGTGCGGTGAGATAAGTAAGATTCGAACCAACGGAGAGCACAGCCATTGTGACCAAGCAAATTGCATTTTTTGAGGAGGAGGGGGTGGTCAACTTTATCAAAGGCAGCGGAAAGGTCCAAGAGTAAGAGTACGGAATAATGACCATTGGTTTTGGCTGTTAGTAAGTCGTTTGTGAGTTTTATGAGGGCAGTTTCTGTGGAGTGCTGTGGGCGAAATCCAGACTGAAAGGGATCAAGAAGGTTATTCTCAACGAGGTGGTTGCTCAATAAGTTGTAAACGTTCAAGGAGTTTGGAGGCAAAAGAGAGTAAAGAGATGGGTCTTAGGTTGTTAAGATTGGTGGGGTCCAGTGAGGCCTTTTTTGATATGGGAGTGACTAGCGCATGTTTTAGAGTCATATAACTTTTAACCTGTTAATGCAATTAACAGGACTTCCTATGGATACTACAGGTGATTATTTCAACCCACATTATGCAGGCATAGTCCACTGTTGTCCTCATTAGGAACAGCGATGAGCCAAATATATCTGGGTTTGGTTCAGGTAACCCAGTAAAGTCAACAGGAGCTGAATTCTAAAGAAAGGAAGGGTAACTCCTGGAAGTCGCACATCTATGGTATCCTACTGCAATGAATGGAGTGGCAACCTCAGCCTGGATTCCGACCAGGCCACGCATCCAATGCGTTTCACTCTGTCCCCGGAGCTTAGTCATGGGGATCTAAGGAGCTGAATGCTAAACAGGGAGGACAAGCGTGTGGCCTGTTTTTACCGTCAGCCAGTGTAAAAGAGCCCTTAGGCACCTTTCACACATGCGGACCGTTCATTTGATCAGTTTAGTCACTTTTTTCAAAGAGAAAAAAAATGGATGAAGTTTACATCAGTTTTTTATCAGTTTTCCATCTGTTTTTTCATCCGTTTTTTCACATCTGCCAGCTAACCTAGTCCTTAACCACTTGAGTCCCAGAGTAATTTTTTCATGCAAAAACTGACAGTTCGTCCGTTTTTTTGCCCGATCTGTTTTTTTTAACAGATCAAAAATAGGGCTTTCATCCGTTCAAAAAAACGGATGTTGACGGAAGTGGATGAAAATAGATGATCATCCGTTGTCATCCGTTTTTCCAAAGAAATGCATTGATGTCCTTTTTTCATCAGTCAATGGATGGATGAAAAACGATTGGAACAGTCCTTATGTGTAAAAGGGGCCTTAACGTTTATGTAAACCCTTCAAAGCAACATCTATGTTTTGCCTCCTTACGGTCTGTGAAATGTATCATTGAAAGTGCTTTGTTATATCTGTTCTAAAAGCACAAAAATACCTGTTGATCCTGCCCAGAAATCTAGTAAGCTGATAACTTTCTGTGCTCTCTGTGTGGATAGATATCGGTTAGCATTGTTACCAGTTCTCTCCTTGTACTACAGAACACCTCCTCTCATTATTTGGCCTAGAGGAGAGAAAGAATTCTGCAGTCCAGTTCTAGGGTGACAATGCTGCTCCTCCATAGATACAGTACAGTGAGTAAGCATTGTTACTCAAGGACAGCAGTGTGTTACCGGCAGGATAACCAGATGAAAATAAAGGAAAAAAAGAAAAAATGAAATGCAAGTACTAGATCTAAGGACTGGTAAACGGCAAACTATTCCATTTTTGTCCTTGAGTTTAGATATGCTTTACACTCACTACCTCTGAGACAGTGAACTTTCTGTGACCGGAGGTACAGCAGCCAGGGTCACGTCCATGAATATGGGAGGTTCCAAGAACTAGAGCGCTCTGTACATTAAGTACAGAAATACTTGGAAAAAAAGTTTACATACAAATTAATTACTTAGGCAGGTCTATGAGTATGCCCAGTCCCCCAGTGAAAAGCCCTGTACGTAGTTCTTATATTTTAGTGTTCCCTTTTCTAGTGGTTTTACAATTTTTCTACAGAAGGAGGAAGTCAAAATCAAAACCCAAAAATAGTCAGATTTCCAAGCCTTTTTTAAAATGCAGACTGTGTCCCCATGATATATAAAAATGTTATTTTAAAGAGTGAAACCTTTTTTCTGTGTGGTTTCTACCATGATTCCAGATTAAACTTTGCCCTAAAGTGGATGTAAACCCCATTCATGAAATTTGAGCTGGGCGCATATATCTGCAGTGTTTTCCTATCTCTCTTCAAAGCCTTAAGTTCCATGGCTATCTCCTGCTCCATTCTTCTGTTATCAGCATGATAACTTCTGACAAGTTCTCTGTCAACTGTAATAAAACCAGGTTGAATTTTGTGTCAGAGTGGGTGCTATAAATAGATTAGCAGAGAGCTGGTCTATTCACATAATAGCTCTGCAAGTCTCTGCCTACGTGTGTTCCTCCAATCACCTGTCTCAGAGTGTATGGCAAGAATCCACACCCACAGGTGAATCAGGAAGGGAAAATTCTAACAGGACATGCACTTTCTAAACAGTATATAAAGCTGAAGACAGCAGATATTCATGTAAAACTTATGTAGGAGGATTTGTTTCATCTCTGTATATCATCTGAGGCTGTTCACTTCACTGGGTATATGTGAGGGTTTACATCTGCTTTAAAGTGTAAGTCCAGGCAAAAACTAACTAACTCTAAACCTGCTCTCTGCCACATTCTAAACCTAATCTATCTAACTCTGTAAAGCAAAAATCGCTGTACTTGCCTATTCTGCAGCCGCTCCGGTTTCCAGCGGCAAAAGCTGTGTGCAGGAGAGGACCGAGAATGGCTGTGAAATGGCTGGGAAGTGACGTCACCAATAGAGTTGCTATGGGGCTTCCGTTGTCGGCTGCCTCTCCTGCACCTGTCTCCACCCTGAAGCCGCTGCTGATGCTGGGACCGGACTGGATCGGCTGCAAAATGGGTGCTTTTGCCAGCTGAGGCAGTGGAAGAAGCAGAGTGGGAGCTCTGCACAAAACACTGTCTATTTGCCTTAAGTGGGTGAGGGGACAGTGTCACCAAACAAATGAGCTTAGCTCTACCCCCTGGCTATTATCGTCAAGCAGCAGATATCGCCGGTCTCACAGTTGGGCTCTGGTCAGCCCCATCCACTTGGTGCTTGAAAAAGACATCACTTAGAGTCCATACATAATCTGCAGGGTCTATTTATTAAAAATCAACTCGTCCACTTTACAGCAGAATCAAACGCGTTTAAGCTTACAAAGCCATACTCAGAGCTATGAGTAAGTCTTTGCAAGCCAAAATGCATTAGCTTTCTGCTGTAAACTGGACCACTTGAATGTTAATATAGAATCTCTACGAAATATGTATGGACTTCTCAGCGCATTGATGCCACGCACCCGCCCCGTACATCTGACAGCGTTGGTATGCCCGGGACAAGTTACGTGATCTTGGCTAAACCAATGGGGAGCATCGTCTGGCTTCAAATGAGCGGCGGTAGCTGCCTTGATCCAGTCATCCCTTCCTCGTGTCATGCCAGCGTGACGCTGGTTGGGTTGGCTGGATAACACTGGGAACACTCACTAGACATGTGCACACTGAAATATTTTGTTTCGGAATTTAGTTTTCATTCGAAAAATACATTTATTTAGTTACTTCCGAAATTCGTTTTTATTTATTTAGTTTTTCGTTAAAAATTGCATTCGTTCTAAAATCCAAATTAATTAAGGTTGAATCTGTCATTGAAGGCTTATGGTGTCTGTCGAATGTTCAAAGAAGATTCGACGGAGCAGCTAAACTGTACGTGTACATTTCCGGTTCAATTTTCCGCCTACAAGCTAGCTGTAGTAGAATTCTAATGTTGTATGACTAGTAATAATTATATTTATTAATTATTTTACTAGTCAACCAACATTAGAATTTTTCTATAGCCTATGGGCGGATGCATTTGACCGGAAATGTACGATTGCAGCGTCGTACAGTTTAGCTGATCCATCGAATCTTCTTAGAACTTTCGACAGAAACCATAAGCCAAAGATTCGACGTTTGTATGTTTTTCGTTGCTTTGTCGAATCTTCATCGTTCATGTTGAATGGTCTACTCTACCCCAACATTCAGCCAACTTTCACATTCGTTTCTCAATCTCCAAGTGCAATGGCAGGCGCGGCATCCAACATTGTGTCAGATATTGATATGGCATTATAATATAGAATCTATAATAATCCCCCCCCACAACATGGGCAGCCTCTGAGGCTATCACAACACTAGCAACACTAGTATCACTATCAAGTTCACAACACTAACACAATAGCAGCAGATTATTATGAAAAAGTTAAGTTGAACTATAGCTTGCTTCACTATTGTTCTGCTGCTGTGCTTATGCTTAATTGCTAAATAATTCAGGTTCTCTGACAAACGGACCAGCTAAGATTGACTGTCTTCTGAAATGATTCAGTGTGTGTGTCTCTCTCTGCTAGCAAATCGTAAGTGAAAGTAAGTTGACTGTATGTGTGTACTTAGTTCTAGCTATTTTACTGCCCCTCCTCTTTGGGTACAATCGGCCAATAACATTCATCATCATCATCATTATTTTTATTTTACTTCCCCCACCCAATTCCAGCAGCGATCTTTTCTCTCTATATCGAATCTTTTCTCTCTATGTCGAATCTTTTTTCTCTATGTCGAATCTTTTCCCTCTATGTTGAATAATCTTGGACTAATAGAGTTTAGGTTAGGCACATTCGACCACAGGTTCGATAGGCACAGATTGTTATTTTCAGCATCATGTCGAATCTCCTATCTATATCGAACTGTTGTTGCAACGAAAATGAAAATAAAGCATTTGTTTATGTCGGACCTTTCAGTTTTCATATTCTGCACTTGCGTTATCGTTTGTTAAAACGATAATGAAAATACCTGAAATTCGGACGAAAATGCATTCGGACGAAAACGAATGCACATGTCTAACACTCACCTTGGTCATCGGCTGTAAGCTATCCTTGCTCTAAGGTCTCTAAGGTAATTACCTTATCATATTACTTCACTCACTTGTTTTCACTTTTAGCTCTAGCCTACTCACCTCTCTTGGTATGTCTTCATATACTGTATACTGTACATGCCAATGTTTTTCTCTTTCACTTATTTTCCACTTGGGTCGGGGGTCTTTATTCACATTTAACCCACTTTTATTAATTTTACTCGTGATTTAATTTATATTGGCGCCCTCGTTCCCACCTGCTATTTTGACACATACCTTGCTGGGAAATACACCTATGTGTCAGGGCTGTGCTCAGCCCTTCCTAGCTCTGACCTGGCAGCTCAGCTGTCGGCTAATTGCCAGCTCCCATCTCTCTCCACAGTTACCCAGCTGTTGTTGATTCTGCCCGTCAGTCCTGCCTACTTAAAGCCGTCCAGCTCACTTGAACTCTGCCTTCTCCTTTGTCAACATCACAGAGACTTTCTCCTGCATTCCTGTTGAAAACTTGCTCAGCTGATGTTCCTTCTGGCTCCTGATCCCGCTTGCTGTACTATTACGTTTATCTCTGGCTCTCTGACATTTGCTTGGCTGACTACCCCATCTGGTTACTGAATTCTGGCTTGTTTTGACTACGTTTACTCTGTTTACCTTATTATTATTATTATTAAACAAGTGTGATTTAACTATACTTCTGTCTTGGTCTGATTCATAGTTCCTGATACTATGTTCTTTGTTCTCCTACTGGCTCCACCTCAGCTCCCAGTTGCAGACAACCACAGCGGCCCATGCGCTCCAGCTTACACACCCTTACAGGCTGAAAATGAGTAAGTTATTTAGAGATGGATATCCTCATCTCTATTTTACTGTCTCCCATTTTTGGGTTTCATGCTAAAACTTATGTGTTATACCTATGTCCTTTTGCAGATTTAATCTATTGCGTATCCTCCCCAGAAGATTGGCAACCATGCCATGAAACGCGTCAGACTTACACAGATGCAATATGTTTAATTTTCAGGACCAAACCTTGGGTTTAATGATTCCATTTGTGAGAGGATTTTCTAACAATGCCATGAATAGTCGTTAGACAATGTTTATGGTCTTTTGCATCATGCTTTTTATATGTTTACTATTGTATGTACTTTACATTGCATGCTCTGCTGTATGTTTTAGACAAATAAACACATCCACATTACACTGTCTTATCATTGAGTCCTCTCGTGCATACCTCATTTAAAGTCCCAAACTTTTTTCTCAATATGTCTGGACTTCAGCATTGACTTTTTTCAGCACCAAAGGGGACATTGTCTCCTTAAAACCCCAGTTAGAATTTTTTTTATTTTTTTAAAAAAGGTGTTTTCTCCTGCCTGTAATTGTCTGTGGACAGGATAAAACACTTTTCTGTGAGTTTGAAGCAGATGAGAGGCAGGAGGAGGAGGAAAAACAGTTTTCCCTGCACAGAGTTGGACTAGCAGAACTTACTGCTACAGGTCAATGTGTGACAGCTCCAGGTCACTAAGTGATTGCCCTGCTGTACAGAGTGACTGACCGACAGACTGTGGGGCAGTCAGTCCATCAGTTACTCTATTGAAGGGGGGGTCACTGATATAAGGGGGGTCTGTACACTAAGGTAAAGGATGATACTCATGTAAAAGAGAAGTGGGGACCCTAAGGTAAGGGGAATAGTGATGTAGGGGGGAGTAAGGACACTGATATAAAGGAGAACTCTGTGGACTCTGGTGTAAAGAGGAACTCTGATGTAAGGGGGGGGACTCTGGTCACCAGAGGTCCCTTATATCTGAGTCCACATAGTTCTCCCTTAGGCTACTTTCACACGGAGTCGTTTTTCAGGCGCTAAAGGGCTAAAAATAGTGCCTGTAAAGCTCCTGAAAAACGCCTCCCCTGCCACCCCAGTGTGAAAGCCCAAGAGCTTTCACACTGGGGCGGTGCACTTGCAGGACGGGAACAAAAGTCCTGCAAGCAGCATCTTTGGGGCTTTGTGGGAGCGGTGAATACACCGCTCCTAAAATGCCCCTGCCATTCAGATGAATGGCCAGCTAGCAGCCGAAAAGCGACACTAAAATGACGGTAAAGAGCCGCTAAACGTTTACTGCCGACGCCCCCCCCCCCCCCCCCCAGTGTGAAAGTGCCCTTATACAGTCCCAAAAGGCTTGATATCCTGTGACTGCTGTGATGACCAATGACAGAAATTACTTGCAAGTGTATACAACAGAACAAGGAGATGAATCATTGTAATTGGAGAATTGGGAATG
The DNA here is from genome assembly GCF_042186555.1 of Aquarana catesbeiana. Lineage (NCBI taxonomy): Eukaryota > Metazoa > Chordata > Amphibia > Anura > Ranidae > Aquarana > Aquarana catesbeiana. The sequence continues at coordinate 273,328,038 of NC_133331.1, read as the reverse complement.
AATGGATCTGCAGCAGAAGTTGAGGGGCTGAACTACAGAAATTTAAAGAGGATATGCCAGCTTAAGAAGGAATTTTCCATCACTTTTTGAAGAGATTTCCTCTCACTTTCTACTTCCCTGGTCTCCAACTCTTTAGCACAAGAAGTTAATGAAAAGCTTTCCAATTGGACACAGAAAAAAAAAACAACAGTGGCGTCAATCTTTACGTAGCTTATGCATATAGGAAAAAAAATATTTTGCCTTTAGATACACCTTAGGTCAGCCTTTCTCATATAGGGTCCTGTGGAACCCTATATGAGAATCTCAGATTGATGGCTATGTGAAAGAATTTTACATACTTGTCGATCAGGCCTATTATCAAAATATAATCAACAAAAATACTTGGGAGTATGTGAGAACTGGCTTCCTATGTGAGGCCACTTTTTTTGAGCTCCCAAAAGTATATACGAACATTAAAAAAACACCAGGAAGACCAATTCTGTCTGGTAGGGGAAGCCTGACTGATAATCTAAGCAAATTCATTGACAGACAACTTCAGCCTATGGTGGAAGCATTTCCATCATACACAAAGAACACTATCCACCTTCTGCAAGTTTTAGATGGCCTCCATGTCAATGGTGACACTATTTTGGTCGCAATTGACGTGGAGGCCCTATATAGTTCTATCCAACATGAATTGGGACTATCTGCCATACGACATGTACTATTACGTCAAAACAACCATACCTTTCCCTTGGTGGAATTCATTGCAGCATCCCTCAAATTTATTTTGAAGCACAACTATTTTTCCTTTGATGGCTCCCACTACCTCCAGGTACAGGGTGTGGCTATGGGCACATACTGTGCCCCATCTTGTGCCAACTTGTACTTGGGGGAGTGGGAAAGATTCATGTTTTCTGATGGCATAGCATGTAGATATACCAGTCATGCCATAGCCTGGTATCGCTATATTGATGATATCATGATACTGTGGGATGGCTCTACTACACTCCTTGAGTTTCTCGAGTACATCAATTTGGGCTATACATTTAATCTCAAATTCACCATGACCTATAATCCATATACTATTACATTCTTGGATCTGACAATTAACAAATATGCTGACTGTTCTCTTCAAAATGAGCTCTTTAGAAAACTGACAGTGGGTAATACCATTCTGGAAGCTTCTAGTTTCCACCCCGAACCATTACTGGCATCCATCCCTTTCGGACAAAATATATTAGTGCTAGACGCAACTGCTCGAGTGATATCCTTTTTGATAAAGAAGCCTCAATACTAAGGACTAGACTGCAGGTTAGGGGATACTCTAATGGTATCCTCAAGAAAGCCTATAAGAAGGCCAAAAAAAAACCAAGGAATGACCTCCTTTTTCTCACAGAAACTAGAGAAAGAACTTATGACCACACAAGTGATCACTAGGTTTTGCCAACAACATAGACAAATTAACCATATCTTACATAAATACTGGCACTTACTTAGTATGGACACCACACTAGCCCCCTTAGTTTCTGATCAACCACAAATTACATTCAGAAGAGCCCCTTCTTTGCGGGAAAAACTCGTTCATAGTGAATATAAAACAAGGAAACCTGATCACACAAAACTAACAGGGAGGTTCATATGTAGAAATTGTAATTATTGTCAGTACATGAATACTAAGAAAATTTTTAATTTACCCAATGGAGAAAAGTTTAATTCCAAACACTTTGTAAATTGTCGCATTGCAGGTGTGGTGTACCTACTTCTGTGCGAATGTGGTTGCTACTATGTAGGGAAAACCAAGCTTGAACTATGGCGAAGAATGTACAGACATATTGTCAGTATAAATAATAACGACCCCGGCCTACCCCTTGGAAGACACAGTCGTGCAGTGCATGGAGATCATACCCCTAAAGTGCGGTTCCTTGCATTGGATCACATGTTTGATAATCCAAGGGGTGGAGATTCAAATAAACTACTTCTACAAAGCAAATTGAGGTGGATTTTCAGGTCATCTCACCACCTGGCCTCAACGAGGCCTTCAATTTCAAACCGTATTTGGAGGGATTCAAGTCGGGTGTCTGTGAACTGGACCTGTAGATGTGGTTTTTCATATCCCTTGCGAGCACATGCATATACATTTATTGGTATGCATGTGTGACGCAAAGAGGTATATGTTCCTTTAATTTTTCGTTCACTTCTGCATTCAAACTATCCCAATTAGTACTGTGTTTTGTTTTGTGTATTGTGTTTTTGTTGTACAGCATATCGCAACTACCGGTATATTTAAAGTACAATACTATGTATAATCTTTGTTATATTCTGTTGATTGTTTCTTTTTTCATATTTTCCTTTTTGTTATTTATTACTAGGATGGGACTTATGTAGCAAGGTGTTGCTGGATGAGCTTCTCGCTATTTGCCACCAGGGGGTGCGATTCCCGTGGATCGACATCTGCACCACTGACTATGTTTCTTATACATAGATATTGCCCGGGCTGCACTATTTTCATTCAGGGTTGGGCGTGTGAATTGGAGGCCGTGTCCCACTGCCCGGTGAGTGAGGGTCTCATGTTGGGGCCGCACTTGGGACATCCCTGCCCATCGGAGCCTGGCTGTTGACAGGTTCTTACCTGTTTGCGCTTGACTGTGAAGCGCAGACTGGTGGGTCACAACGCGCGTCGGTGGTGGGGGACGCCACCTCGTCCCCTGGGACATGCTTGCGCCGCATGTCATTGTGTCGAGGGACTTTGTGACGGATCAAGGTTGCAATTGGTTGACCACCACCAGCTGATTTCAATTGCACTGAGTGCAATTGACTTCAGTCAGCCTCACCAGGGGTATATTAACCCACACCCCAGACATCCACAGTGATGCCGTGGTGGTGATGGGACAACACATTTACAGGACACAAGGCAGAGGTATGTAAGTAGCACACAGTGTTTTTCACTCTTTTAAACCCAAATCTACCTTCTTTTACCTGTTCCACCCTATTTAGCATACTTATGCTAGGGGTGAAGCTCTTAGATAACTATGTCTACCGTGTTTACATACTTACCAATCTGCATCTTTACAATGTTCTATGAGTACCTTTTTCTTTATACTTTTTTCCTTTGTTTCTTTTCTCCTATACATATATAGAAAAATATACACAGCACTTTACTGCAGTATACATCTAGACTCCATCACTTTTTGATCAGAATCTTGGCAGGAGTTTGATTCTACATGCCTGAAGTCCTTGCAGTTGGGACAGGTGCCACCTCTTTGCTTGCTCGCCCCTTTGTGCATGCCCGGTTGCCATCTGGAGTTCACCTCGGTTTTGCGGGAATACAGCCCTTGGCCCTCTGGTTGCTTTTATCAGTGATTTGCTCAACCTTGTAAGTATAGTCTCTTTTGCTGTTACGTTGTTATCAAACGCGTCTACTACGTGTCATACTTGTTTTGACTTAAAAATATTCTTTTCTTTGTTCAATTACAAATCAACAAAATTGTTATACTAGGTGATGACTTTACTAATGCATTACCATATCTATATTATATCTATATTATAGAATACTCAAGACTTTCAAAAAATGATATAAGCCTCCGAAGAAGGACTACAAGGTCCGAAACATGTTAGGCGTCATTTGCAGTATGCGTTCTTGCTAACCCAACATTGTCTACAGGGCAGCTGAGCTTCATACCAATGTTAATTTGAGTATACTTGTTAATTGTTATATACACATTTTTATCATGTAATTATATTCTTTTGCTTTTGTAATTTTACTGTATGTTTATAGTAAAGCATATTTTTTCTACTACATTACCTGGTCTGTCTATAAAATCCAGAATGGTATTACTGTGCATTGAGTACCAGGTTCTCCTTTTTTTTGGTTGTCTTTATTGGATCAGATGGACCAGGTGTTTATATACACACTGCCAATCCCTGCCCCATTAGGTTCCTCTAAAGGTTTTCAGGGGTTCCATGAGCAATGACCAATTTCCACCTTTCAGATATGTAACAATTAACATCAATGTTCTTTTTAGCTATTTGTATGGGAGACATTCCTCCCACTGACCACCAATGTTAGAGGCCTTTTTCTCACTGACCACTACACTAATTTAACATTAGATGTTGATATAGTATTTATTGGTAAGGGTTACCTAAAACATGAAAGTAATTTTAAGGGTTCCTTCGTGTTATTTATATAATGTTAAGAAAGGCTGCCTTAGGTATTAGACTTTCCTCTATAAAGAATATTTTTTTCTGAATGATAATTTGGTTCATTATCTTCTTTTCAAAGACAGCAAATATTTTCTGTCACTCTTGATGTCCCCCTCCACCAAACGGCTAATCGGATTCCTCATTCTTTTCTTCCCCACTTATCATCACTTGGTCCCTCTTTAGTTTTGACAAGACTGGAAGAGGGCTGGAAAAGGTCAGTGTTTGGATTAAATCTGGGTACTGCTGGCAGCAAGGTATAGAGGATAAGTCAGAAGACAGCAATGCTGCAGGCTTCTTTTCTCTGTACTATAATTAATTACCACTTCTCACGCAGCAGGGTGAGCTGCCTATGTGTCTTTACACTTCTAAGGTGCCTGTTCACATTCTACAACCAGACGAGTGACAGGGTAATGTGGCTGTCACACATGCTAGCTATGGGCTGCAGTACCAGTGAAGCAGAAATAGACTGCTGAATTATAATCAAATGCATTTTTTTACTGACAGCCAGCAAAAATGTTTCCTAAATATTTTCACTGATGCTAATGAAAAGGCTATCAATACAATATAACAATATTCGAGTGGTATATGGCCACTAGTGTAGATATTTTGCAGGGTATGTTAATGACATGACCCATACCCTATCAACAAGTATTTTTTTAAATTTTTTTAAGAATAGTAATAATTTTACCTATATTAATTCTAACATCTGCCTCACTCTCCTAATGCACCCAACTAGAGATTTCAGATCAGCAGGTGATTTGGACTGGGAGATGTGTCCTATTCAGGGCCAAGCAGAGCAACACTTCCATTATGTAAACTGGTGTCATTTCTTCACAGGCCCTAATGAAGACGTTACCTCCCTATGAACTTGAAAGTAGACAGCTGCTCTATTATCTAATGATATAAGCTCAGCAGGGCAATAAAGTCACAACAACAAGATATAACAACGTTGCAAAAAGACCTAGGTAAAAAAGAGGTTTAATGTAGAAAAATGTAAAGTATTGCACTTGGGAGCTAAAAATATTAATGCAAGTTACCCCCTAGGGGGAGAAACTCTATGGGGTCCTAGTAGATCACAGATTCACCAATAGCTTGCAATGCCAAGCTGTAGTGAGCAAGGCCAGCATTAGCATGCATTAAAAAGGGTACTTACTCAAGAGATTAAACTATAATTCTAACGCTTTGCAAACCTCTGGTTCGGACACAACTTGAGTATGTTGTCCAGTTCTGGCCACCAATCTTCAAGAAGGAACTGGAGAGAGTCCAGAGAAGGGGCTGGGGGACCTCAGTTACGAGGAACAACTACTAACCTATTCTCCCTAGAAGAGAGAAGCTTAACTCTAGCATTGGAAGGAAGCTATTTAACCTAAGGTCTTTAAAGAAGACTTGCAGACAAGTTGGATGAGAACCTGTTCAGTCTTAAAGCAGAGTTCCACCCAAAAGTGGAACTTCCACTTATACGCTTTCTCCCTCCCTCCGTTGTCACATTTGGCACCTTTCAGGGTGTTTTTGACAGGTCCCCTTCCCCAGCTTCCAGGAGATCGGGCCGCAGCAGAATTCCGGCCCCCCTCCTCCTTTGGCCTCCGCAGGGCCAATTAGAAAGAGCAGCATGCTTCACGCATGCGCAGTAGGGAACCAGCAGTGAAGCTGAAAGGCTTCACTGCCTGGTTACCTTACCAGGAACAGCGGTGGCAGCACCCAGGAGTCGATCTGAAGATCGGCTGGGGTGCTGACATTGCGGGCTCCCTGGGCAGGTATTATAAAGTAATAAACTTGCACGCTACTATGTGTAATTTTTTAAGAAAATATAAACCATCAACCTACAGTGAATATACAGTATATACTCAAGTATAAGTCGTTCCGAGTATAAGTCGAGGCCCTAATTTACCACAAGAAAAATGGGAAAAAACTTAGTGACCCGAGTATAAGACGAGGGTGAGAAATGCACAGCTACTGTAAGTGGAAAAGAGGGTCAACAATGCCCATTTGCTGCCTCACTGTGCCCATTTGCATGCCTCACTGTGCCCATTTGCAGCCATAGGTCCCCCGAACTTCAAACTTGGTAGTTAAGGGTTCCTAGATGCCCCCTAGCTGCAGCCAAAATTTGGGGTCTCTGAACCCAAATGGTCCCGAAATAACATTGCTGCAGATGGACACAGTTGACCGACTTTGGGGCCCCGAACCCCAATTTAGTGTGCAAGCTCAGTGGAACTAGCACCATAACATATCCAAAGCTGGGGTTTCTAGCTCTAAGTGTTCCCGAGATACAGGGCCCCAAATATCGGTTCATAAAATGTCAAGCACTTTTCTGCAGCAGAGAATGACATTTTCCGAACCGTATCTTGGGGGCACTTGGTTCTAGGAACCCCAGCTTTGGATATGTTATGGTACCAGTTCCACTGGGTTTGCACACCAAATTTGGGGTTACTAGCACCTAGTGGCTCTGAGATACATGGTCCCAAAGTCAGTTCAGAAAATGTCAAGCACTTTTCTGCAGCAGAGAATGACATTTTCCAAACCAATTTTGGTGCCCCGTATCTCGGGGGCCACTTAGAGCTAGGAACCCCACCTTTGGATATGTTGTGGTAACAGTTCCACTGGGTTGGCACACCAAATTTGGGGTTCCTAGCATAAAGTGACCCTGAGATATGGGGCCCCAAATTCGGTTCGGAAAATGAAATTTTTTGCTGCAGAAAAGTGCTCGACTCGAGTATAAGTCGAGGGGGGCACTTTCAGCATAAAAAAAAGTGCTGAAAAACTCGACTTATACTCGAGTATATACGGTAGTCAAAATAAACTCAGAAAAAAAAAATATTAATAAATGTATAGTGAACGCGAATTAGCTGCTACCACTTGGTAGTGTACCCAAAAAACACTGTGTAATCAAATGTAAAAGGAAGAAATATTGTAAGTGCACCACTCTTATTTCTTCCTTTCCCTGGACAGGTAAGTGCCCTAATATTAAAAGTCAGCAGCTACAGTATTTGTACTAAAAACGTGTAGATAGTGTGTCATGTTAAATGATACCTGCAATGTAACAAGAGGACTGTCAAATACCATACCAGATCCTAGCTGCTCCAAGCCCACATTATCAGTCTCCCGGGTTTATACTGTATTTAGAAGCTTGCAGAAAGAGCACATCTCGCTTCAAAGATACAACATAGTATACAGGCATTGCCACACATTGTGTTCAACTCCAGAGTGAAGTCAATGAAAGACTTCAGCTCAAATCCACACCTATCGGTCAAGCCCCTCTGACATGTTTCAACACATTGGGCTTAACTATAGAGGGCTCATAAGATTAAGCCCAACGTGTGTGCAACATGTCAGAGGGGGTGGCTGATGGGTGGGGATTTGAGCTAAAACTTGTCTTTCATTTACTTCACACTGGAGTTAAATACAAGATGCGGAGATACCTCTAAGCTCTAAAGAGGACTACCAAGTTAGATGAGACTGACTTATTACAAAAGAGCTACTCTCTGCATTCCAAAGAGAGCAGATCCATAGTACGAGCAAGCTGGAAGAAGAGTCAGCATATGTTCTGGTCAAATCCGAATATCCGCATATACACTTGTTATTACAATCTATATTCAGAAGCAAGGTTACAAAGAAGTAACACTTGTTGGTTAAGTTATGTACATTAAACTGATCAAACATTGATCCGTTGCTGAGGAATTGCCCCTGAAGTTTGATAAGAAACTGTCATCTCTGTAAGGGCCGATCTTCAATGTCCCTCCACAGCACTTACTGACCTCCATGTCACTACAGGACATGATAGTGACATAGAGGTTGGCAGAGGATGCAGGAGATTAACACCCCCGAAGTGTCAGTTTCCCAAAAACATTTCATACTATGTGTAACATAGTTAGTCGGGTTGAAGAAAAAGACGTAAGTCCAACTAGTTTAAACAATAGAAAAAAAATGTAATAAATAGAATAAATATAATAAACTCCATATACAAATGCCTATACCCACAGTTGATCCAGAGAAAGGCAAAAAAAATCCTTCTGATCCCTCAGAAGGCAATCAAATATTCCTGGGATCAACAATCTCTGCTGTTATTGCCTATAAATATTAAAATCCTGTTTTATTTTCTGTATTTAGGAATGCACCTGATCTTTTTAAAACAATCTACTGAGCTGGCCAGAACTAGATCTTGAGGAAGTCAATTCCACATTTTTATAGCTCCTACCATAAAGAAGCCTTTCTGTATGTGGAGGTTAAATCTCTTTTGCTCTAGACGTAGAGTGCTCCCTTTGTCCTTTGTCATGACCCTGAAGTGAATACCTGTACACCAAGTTCACCATATGGACCACTTAGGTATTCATACATTTATACATCTTGATCATATCTCTCCTTAATGTGATTCTAAAGGATTTTTTCTTTTTAAATAACAAACATGTCATACTTACCTGCTCTGGTTTTGCACAGAGCAGCCTCAATCTTCCTCTTCTAGAGTCCCCCTCCAGTGCTCCTGGTTCCTCCCCCTCAAAACAGAATAAATTCAGTTCAGCTAATCTTTCCTCATAGCTGAGCTCCTCCATGCCTCTTACTAGTTTGGTTACCCTTCTTTGCACTTTCTCCAGGTCTCCAATATCCTTTTTGTAAACTGGTGACCAAAACTGAACTGCATTTTCCACATGAGGTCTTAAGGCTCATTTACACTTGCTTCGACTTCAACACACATTAAAGCGCCTTCCCGTTCAACATACTTTTTTGATGCTTCGGTGGTGCTTTGATGATGCTTCGGTAATTCTTTCTTGAAGCTTTAATGAAGCTTAGCAGATGCCCTGTGCATGTTCTGATATCTCATACCTGCAGTACCTCAAACACAAAGCAAAGCTAAAGCCGAATTAAATCCTATCAAAAGCTGTAGGTTCTTCAAACGAGCTTTGTCATACAATTCTATGGAGGCTTTGAAGATGCTTAAAGCACCACTAAAGTGACATGGGGTATAGGTTTTGAGGCAAACAAACGCAAGGTGTAAACAGGAATGTAAGCTAACCATTTTATTTAGTGACAGGTGCTTTGACTGGTGTTCAGAGAGCTTAAAAAAAGCGTGTCCAAAGTCATGTTTTGAAGCAAGTGTAAACGAGCCCTAATTTTTAATTTGCACAGGGGTAAAATGATGTCTCTCTCTCTATAGTTGATTCCTCTTTTATTACAAGAAAGTATTTTGCTTTCTTTCGAAATTGAAGCTTGGCATTACATGCCAACATTAAACCTAATTTCCCACATAGTTGCCCAACAAAACAGTGCATTAAGGTCTTCTTGGAGACATCCTGTAAGGACATTATTGTACTAGATACGGTAGCTTGTTGTCATCTGCAAACACTGAAATTATACTTTAAATCCAAAATTCTTTATCATTTATAAACATGTTAAAAAAGTAAGGGTCCCAACACTGAACTGTGGAGTTTATCACCAACAACCTCAGACCATTCAGAGCATGAATTATTAATCAGACTTTAACTTACACATTAGCCATGTGTGGGGAACTACAGTATGTCAAACGCTTTGGTAACTTCCACATAAAAAGAAATAAGATTTGTTTGACAACTTCAGTCTTTCATGAATCCATGCTTTCTATTGCTTAAATAACTGTTTTCGAGCAAAAAATTTTCTATTGTATTTTTGACACAGATAATGTGTTTTATTGGCAATATTGTCTTACATAAATTATTTTATTTTATATTCAAATTATAGATGTAACAAAATGAACAAGTTTTTTTTTTTTTAGTTTGACCAGTTAGTTTTAAAACAACTAGTGTTACTGTTCATAAAAAATTTACCAATTATTTTATAAAATGTCCTGTTTATAATTACTCTAAATGCATATAGAAGTTATTTGCAATCGAAATAAAGATTTTTTTTATGTGTTTTTTTCCAAACACATTACTAAAAAAAAAAGGAACAAAACCCAAAAAATTATAATTGTTTATGGTAAAGAAAAAATAGCTAAAGAAAGAAGGGGAGGAAGATAATTAGTTAATTAGTGCGAATTAGAATTAACTGAGAGATAATAAGGGGTTAAATATGAACATTGTTTCATGTGATTGTTTTTATTTTATTTTTTACTTTTAAGGTTGCTTTTACTGACATCATATACACCCAATGATCTGCTATGAATGAGCCACAGTAATTAAAACGTAGCACTAATAACATTACTACATGTTAGTTCTTATTGACACGCAGACACTGTTCTGCCAGAGTAAATTTACAGAGAAGAAAGAGCTGCTCCTGCGCAGAACAAGATTTCCTCCTAAATGCAGCCACAGAGCTGGAAGGAAGGGGGTAGGGGAAAGGTGTACCACACATGCCCATTGTACTTTAATGACATTTTTCTGGCCATGCCTGGTACAACTAAGGACCAGAACCAGTTCATTTTTTGCAACAGGGTTGTTGTAGTTCACTTTTTGATTTCCTTTGTGATCCTTGTGTGGAAACATTATAATTATATAGTGCTAAATAACACTTTTACCCCCAGATTTTTGTATAGCGCAGAATTTACTAGGATTCACAAGCAGCCAATGAAACCAGGTGCCCTTTTAAACTAGTAACTGGGAGGTAAGTGAATTAATATCTCCTATGCTGAGCACTGGCTTTTGTACATTACATTACATTGCAATTACTGATTCTATTAAGACTGTGTGGGCTGTGAGATATAGTCCCTTGCCAAAAGGGAATTTCCAGTTAAAGTCAAAATATTATTTCATATAAACAGTCAGCTGTTTTCCATATGGGACTGTCATAACGCAATTTCCCGTATGTAACCAAAATAAGAAAACCAACATACAAGACTAATTTTCTAGTAGGAAACATGTTTATACAGAGTAGGAGGAGAAGCTACATTGTTGTACAGAATAATGCCACGTTCAGCTTTGAGCCATCCGCATGTATGGTAGCAAGGGACTACTAAAACTCTTAATGTAATGTTTTTCAATACCAACCCTCAAGTACCCCCAACAGGTCATGCTTGCAGGATTTTCTAAGGCCCTCATGAGATCCTTTACTAGTAATTATCATCAAAGCTAATGCTAAATTAAGTCCTAAATGTCTTAAAGTGGGCCTACTCTTTACCTATGCAGGACTATGTAACAGGTTCAATTACCTGCTACCCTTTATAGCTTCAGCTACTCATGTTCCCTTCAACACCCCACCCTTTACTTGCTCAGTTTGGTTGCCAAAAGCAAATAGAAATACCAGTATACCCCAGTATAGAAAGCATAGGTCTCGTCTCCTTCCTGATAAAGCACCCAGATCTGTCATATGGGGGAAAGGAGAGAGACCTTAGCTATATTAGCTCAAAGTCATAAATTGAAATTTCCATGTTGCGATCTCTCTTCACTCCCCATGGCAAACAGAGAAGTGGCGGAGCAAAAGGATGCAGAGTATGGGAAGCTGGGGAGCACAATTAGGTCAATAAAGTGTGTGAAATAGCAATGATGTTAAAAAATTGTATTTACAGATATACACATACATACAAGTAGTAACCACACAGTGCCTCCATGTAACTCTGTATATCTTTAAATACTATGTATTGAGGAGAACCTCAGATTCCCCTGTACTTAGGACTACAATCAGAATAGCTAGTAGTGGTGTCTCTGGCATGTGATTATTGGTGGAGCCAGAAGAGTCAGGGTTTTGTGATGACATGGATAGAAATCGCAGGCCTATATGCAGCTTGGTTTTCAGAAACTCATCATTTTTCTAATGCAGTGTACAGTAGTGCATTACCTGTGTTGTGGTTTGATGCAATGCATGTGCATCTAAAATTTTGGGTTAGTGTCTGTGAAGGTTCTCATTTATCTAGGTCATGGTATAGCTTGTGTTAATTAGTCATATTTGACTAGTCTTGCCCTGTAATGTTGAAGAGGTTTCGTAGATTTTCCAAGCAACTTCTTTAGTTCCAGTGAAAGTCAGGAAAATTCCCAAGCATGTTGGGTTAGTGTGATGGGGTGCCATTCAAAATGACTGACATGGCTAACATAACATACAGCTGTGCTCATAAGTTTACATACCCTGGCAGAATTTATGATTTCTTGGCCATTTTTCAGAGAATATGAATGATAACACAAAAAACTTTTCTTTCACTCAGTGTTTGGCTGAAGCCATTTATTATCAATCAACTGTGTTTACTCTTTTTAAATCATAATGACAACACAACCTACCCAAATGACCCTGATCAAAAGTGTAAATAGTTGGTGATTTTGGCCTGATAACATGCACACAAGTTGACAGAAAGGGGTTTGAATGGCTATTAAAGGTAACCATCCTCACCTGTTATCTGTTTGCTTGTAATTAGTGTGTGTGTGTATAAAAGGTCAATGAGTTTCTGGACTCCTGACAGACCCTTGCATCTTTCAGCCAGTGCTGCACTGACGTTTCTGGATTCTGAGTCATGGGGAAAGCAAAAGAATTGTCAAAAGATCTCTGGGAAAAGGTAGTTGAACTGTATAAAACAGGAAAGGGATATAAAAAGATATCCAATGAATTGAGAATGCCAATCAGCAGTCTTCAAACTCGAATCAAGAAGTGGAAAATGAGAGGTTCTATTGAAACCAAACCACGGTCAGGTAGACCAACTAAAATTTTAGCCACAACTGCCAGGAAAATTGTTCAGGATGCAAAGAAAAACCCACAAATAACTTCAGGTGCAATACAGGACTCTCTGAAAACATGTGGTGTGGCTGTTTCAAGATGCACAATAAGGAGGCACTTGAAGAAAGATGGGCTGCATGGTCGAGTTACCAGAAGAAAGCCATTACTACGCAAATGCCACAAAGTATCCCACTTACAATACCCCAAACAGCACAGAGACAAGCCTCAATCCTTCTGGCACAAAGTCATTTGGAGTGATGAGACCAAAATTTAGCTTGTTGGCCACAACCATAAACGCTTCGCTTGGAGAGCAATCAACAAGGCCTATGATGAAAGGTACACCATTCCTACTGTGAAACACGGAGGTGGATCGCTGATGTTTTGGGGATGTGTGAGCTACAAAGGCACAGGAAATTTGGTCAAAGTTGATGGCAAGATGAATGCAGTATGTTATCAAAGAATACTAGAGGAACATTTGCATTCATCAGCCAGGAAGCTGCACATGGGACGCACTTGGACATTTCAACATGACAATGATCCAAAACACAAGACCAAGTCGACCTGTCATTGGCTACAGCAGAATAAATTGAAGGTTCTGGAGTGGCCATCACAGTCTCCTGACCTCAATATCATTGAGCCACTCTAGGGAGATCTCAAACGTGCAGTTCATGCAAGACAGCCCAAGAATTTACAGGAACTGGAGGCTTTTTGCCGAGAGGAATGGGCAGCTTTACCATCTGAGAAGATAAAGAGCCTCATCCACAAATACCACAAAAGACTTCAAGCTGTCGATGATGTTAAAGGGGGCAATACACAGTATTAAGAATTGGGGTATGTAAACTTTTGATCAGGGTCATTTGGGTAGTTTGTGTTGTCATTATGATTTAAAAAGAGTAAACACAGTTGATTGATAATAAATGGCTTCAGCCAAACACTAACCATGAGTGAAAGAAAAGTTTTTGTGTTATCATTCATATTCTCTGAAAAATGGCCAAGAAATCATAAATTCTGCCAGGGTATGTAAACTTATGAGTGTAAATGGGTCCTAAGGCCTTCTTTCCTTGTCCATCCCAAGCTTTCCTGTGTGAGTATATGTTTGTTTTTAAATGGAAATGGTTGACTGTAACTTTAAAATAAATAAATAAATAAAACTAATAGCTTGTGTCCCTATTGGGAGATTTTTCATGCCTGCATGACAAGCCTTCTTTAACACATATGTAAGTCATTACATATACTGTAATTAATTGCAAGTATAATGTGGGCTCTCCTGCACCATATGATATATATTGTGTCCCAGTAGATAGTACACACCCATGAAATTGCATTAGGTCATCTCCAAAACACATCTGCTGATTGAACCACCTGTCTCTATAGTGTGTACGTGTACTAGTACATTAGTAGATAACATGATGTTCAGGGACATCCATTTAAAAAGGTTCCTTTGCCAACAGAATATGGCTAGGACAGGATAAGGCTAGATTATTTGAGTAGTAATAATTTGTAGGAGAAAAAAATTGATTGTAACAGATGTGTGCATATATACAGAATATATATATAATTTTTTTCAGAAGTTGATGAAACAAATAAAGCCCAACTCTGGCATGAATTTGACTTTAAATCAGACTCTAGCAGTGAACTTTTTTCTAACTGGGTACAGGGTTGCTTTCTTTTATACGCTGAATTTGTGCACACTTCGGCTTTCCAGTTATGTACCAGTAAAAAAAAAATCACTTTTTTTATTTTAGTTGCAAATGAATGAGTCTTCAATGTAAACATAACTTCTCCTTATAAGCTATGCTAAGTGGAGTTTTTGTTGTTGAGAAATTAGAGAAATTAGTGAGAATACTTTTCTGAGGTTAAGGGCCGCTCATTCACATGGGTATAGAGCCCTGTATAGTGCGGAGAGCCATTTGTTTATCTTTTTAGCGTGAAGCTTGGTGCAAGCAACCCAAATAAGTCAATGGGGGTGCAGCGACTGCAAGGACTCATATGGGGCTGTACATCCGTTCCTGCCTGTCATCTTGCCATCAATTTTGACCAAATTTCCTTTGCCTTTGTAGCTCACACATCCCCAAAACATCAGCGATCCACCTCCGTGTTTCACAGTAGGAATGGTCTAACTTTCATCATAGGCCTTGTTGACTTATCTCCAAATGAAGCGTTTATGGATGTGGCCAAAAAGCTAGATTTTGGTCTCATCTCTCCAAATGACTTTGTGCCAGAAGGATTGAGGCTTGTCTCTGTGCTGTTTGGTGTAAGCGGGATACTTTGTGGCATTTGTGTAGTAATGGCTTTCTTCTGGTGACTCGACCATGCAGCCCATCTTTCTTCAAGTGCCTCCTTATTGTGCATCTTGAAACAGCCACACCACATGTTTTCAGAGAGTCCTGTATTTCACCTGAAGTTATTTGTGGGTTTTTCTTGACACGTTCTTGACGGTCGAAAGTTCAGAGAACTTGTGTGACCGTGTGTATGCAAGCCAAGCTTGAGCGGAATGCTGTCGGAAAAACCATCCAAGATTTTTCCGACGGAAATTCCGCTCGTGTGTATAGGGCATAAAACAAGGAATGAATCTGAAGGAAATTCCTCAATAAGCTACAAATTAGCCACAAAAGGAGGATGAATCTCCCAGTGTTCAGGTTCATGAAGGCATACAGACATACTCTATCTCCTACAGAGAGCACTTGCAACAGGATTCTAGTGTGTTCTGCTATTTATAATCCAAGGAACTACAGGGAAATCCAGCGATACATACTTCCTGCAATGCCAGAGATAAGAAGCACCCAGGAGTAGAACCCTCTCTCTTCAGTGTGGAGACCACTAGCTGAGGAGAGTCAGATGGCAAATACCTTTTCTCTAAGATAGATATGGAAATCTAGCTATGCTCCTGGATGGTATTATCGACAGTTACATTTCCAATCATTGTTCAACCAATACATTCATTCATGCAATGATCTGTATTCTGTAATGTTTCACAAAAAATGTATTGAAAATAAAAAGATACGGGCGGCACAGTGGTGTAGTGGGTAGCACTCTCGCCTAGCAGTAAGAAGGGTCGCTGGTTCGAATCCCGACCACGACACTACCTGCCTGGAGTTTGCATGTTCTCCCTGTGCCTGCGAGGGTTTCCTCCGAGTACTCCGGTTTCCTCCCACACTCCAAAGACATGTTGGTAGGTTAATTGGATCCTGTCTAAATTGTCCCTAGTATGTATGAATGTGAGTTAGGGACCTTAGATTGTAAACTCCTTGAGGGTGTAGGGACTGATGTGAATGTATAATGTATATGTAAAGCGCTGCGTAAATTGACGGCGCTATATAAGTACCTGAAATAAATAAATAAAATAAGGCAATCGAGAGTAGCACACTCAGCACCATTCAGTGTAGGGCTCAGACTATTTCCCCTCTCACAGGGAATGCTTTCAAACCTTCCTGATTGTGAAAGTCTTGCAACCTAAATGGTGTCCACTGGGGACCAGTGCCAGAATACGGACTCAGAGACAGATCCCCCAACAAATCAGGAACTGTCCTGGGGATCCAGAATGAAGCCCCAGGTATGGGAACACACTAGCACGTGAAGCCCCTCTTCCCGGTGGGGTAAGAGAACCACCCCAGGAAACATCTGGATGTCTCACCCCAAATCCTGGCTCCCAGGCATGGGGGAGAGACTCAACAAGAAAAGAGAGAGTATTCTTATTTCCTACAAGCCCTGAAAGGGGATAGAGGCAGAATTTTACTGACAGATAAGGAAGGAACTATGATCCATAGGAATTGCACTTTTTGAGTGAAGATTTGAACTAGAAGTTCTAGTTGATATTTAGACTTGATAATAGCATGCAATGGCAAGCTTCAGTTTCTAAAACAAGCAAAATTAGCTTCTTGTATTAAAAGGTAAAGAATCCAGAGAAAGAGATATGATCTTGCCGTTATACAAGACATAAGCGCTCACCCGTTCCCAAGTTCACAAAAAGGATATTGGAGAACTGTAGAGAATGCAGAAAAGGGCACCCAAACTAATACGAGGCATGCAGGACCTCAGCTATGAGGAAAGATTAGCTGAACTAAAAGTTTTCTTCCTTGAGGAGAAGCACATACTATGAACTTGTTGCAAAGTTATTCCCTTTAAGGTCAATAAAAGGACAAGGGGGCACTCTTTGTGTCTGGAGGAAAAGAGGTTTAATCTCTGCATGCAGAAAGGCTTCTTCACATTAGGAGCTAAGTAATAAATCACCGGGACCAGATGGCTTGCATCCGAGGGTACTTAGGGAACTCAGTCAGGTGATTGCCAGACCGTTGTTCCTAATTTTTACAGACAGTCTATTGACTGGAATGGTACCAGCTGATTGGAGAAAAGCCAATGTAGCACCAATATTTAAAAAGGGCCCAAAAAACATCCCTGGGAATTACAGACCAGTTAGCCTAACATCAATAGTATGTAAACTCTTGGAGGGGATGATAAGGGACTATATACAAGATTTTAGTAATAAGAATGATATCATTAGCAGTAATCAGCATGGATTCATGAAGAATCGTTCTTGCCAAACCAATCTATTAACCTTCTATGAGGAGGTGAGTTGCCATCTAGATAAAGGAAGGCCTGTAGATGTGGTGTATCTGGATTTTGCAAAAGCATTTGACACAGTTCCCCATAAACATTTACTGTACAAAATAAGGTGCGTTGGCATGGACCATAGGGTGAGTACATGGATTGAAAACTGGCTACAAGGGCGTGTTCAGAGGGTGGTGATAAATGGGGAGTACTCAGAATGGTCAGGGGTGGGTATAGGGGTTCCCCAGGGTTCTGTGCTGGGACCAATCCTATTTAATTTGTTCATAAACGACCTGGAGGATGGGATAAACAGTTCAATCTCTGTATTTGCAGACGATACTAAGCTAAGCAGGGCAATAACTTCTCCGCAGGATGTGGAAATCTTGCAAAAAGACCTGAACAAATTAATGGGGTGGGCGACTACATGGCAAATGAGGTTCAATGTAGAAAAATGTAAAATAATGCATTTGGGTGGCAAAAATATGAATGCAATCTATACACTGGGGGGAGAACCTCTGGGGGAATCTAGGATGGAAAAGGACCTGGGGGTCCTAGTGGATGATAGGCTCAGCAATGGCATGCAATGCCAAGCTGCTGCTAATAAAGCAAACAGAATATTGGCATGCATTAAAAGGGGGATCAACTGCAGAGATAAAACGATAATTCTCCCGCTCTACAAGACTCTGGTCCGCCCGCACCTGGAGTATGCTGTCCAGTTCTGGGCACCAGTCCTCAGGAGGGACGTACTGGAAATGGAGCGAGTACAAAGAAGGGCAACAAAGCTAATAAAGGGTCTGGAGGATCTTAGTTATGAGGAAAGGTTGCGAGCACTGAACTTATTCTCCCTGGAGAAGAGACGCTTGAGAGGGGATATGATTTCAATCTACAAATACTGTACTGGTGACCCCACAATAGGGATAAAACTTTTTCGCAGAAGAGAGTTTAATAAGACTCGTGGCCACTCATTACAATTAGAAGAAAAGAGGTTTAACCTTAAACTACGTAGAGGGTTCTTTACTGTAAGAGCGGCAAGGATGTGGAATTCCCTTCCACAGGCGGTGGTCTCAGCGGGGAGCATTGATAGCTTCAAGAAACTATTAGATAATCACCTGAATGACCGCAATATACAGGGATATGTAATGTAATACTGACACATAATCACACACATAGGTTGGACTTGATGGACTTGTGTCTTTTTTCAACCTCACCTACTATGTAAAAATGTGCAAAAGACTTCCTCGGGAACTAGTTATGGCAATCTCAGTATTCTTTTTTAAGCTGGATGCATTCCAAAATGCACAGAATATATTCTGACTATTAACATTTAAAAGTAATAATACCAGAGATGGTTGATAAAGGGAATATCCAACTATCTTAGGGGATCGAGAAGGATTTTTTCCCCACTGGAGTAAATTGGATTATGTTTTAAGGGATTTTTTTTTGTCTTCCTCCAAATCAACTGTGGGTAAAGAGTTCTGTATAACCTCCTTTTCAATGTAATAATTTATTACTTTTTTGGTTGGTCGAAATAGATGTACGTGTGTCTTTTTTTTCACCTGGACTATCTATGTAACTGTGAGGTAGAAGAAATTAAAATGATGGTATACAATTTTATTACTATGTACACAATTTATTTACTCTGAAAGCTTACTCAAACTAGAATTACACTTATCATAAAAACATAATTTTGAAATGGACAGGCAATGTACAAACTTAACAATGTACAAAACGCAAACTGACAGATCCTCTTTAGAGACCAGAGATGTCTAGCAATGTCCTGCCATCTCTCACCTTAAAGGGTTGTCATTCCTGTGGTAAGTTGTGACTCACCTCCTGCACAGACGCTGGATGGCTCAGCAGCTAAGATCTCAATGCAGGACTTCTTTAGGATCTGAAAGAAGATGCAGTTCTTAGTTGGCATGCAGCATCAAGTAGAGAGAATGGTGTGCCAGGCGGCTACTGTTATTACAAGGCAAATGTCCTAATCTTTCTCTGACTGCTCAAGAAACTAACTTAACCCCCAAATGGCAAGCAGATCTAACCAGTGGCAAATAATAGTATATATTTAGTATTTGAGTATGTAAATTCAAAATCTATTTTCAGTATGTTTGTCACCATTCCTTACTGTATACAGTTTTCTTAAAGCCTAACTCCAGACACACACACAAAAATACACTCTGTAGTGCCCCCCCCCCCCCCCCCGCAAGGGTTAAATGCCCTTTATGTATAGAGGTGTTGGAATAAAGAGAAACATTTACCGTATACACCATTCTCCCACAGCCTCCTCGCTAAGCTGTTCATGGCTCGTACACTCACCTTTTCCACGTACAATGCAGAGTTAAAAGCACTGCATTGCATGTGATGACGCCTAGAAATGCCCACAGACCAGAGATTTGCCGCGGAGTGGAGGACTGTGGCAGAATTGGCCGGGCAGTACTGTTTCTGTACCCCGTAGACATAATAAGCATTTAACCCAGAAGTGTGAGGGGCCTCACTGCAAGGGTATGTTTTTTTTAGAATTCCTGGAGTTGGGCTTTTAAGCTAATTTTTGTCACTCTCTTGCAAAGTTTCTTACCTAAAGGTCCTTTCAATAACAACACTTCCTGTTGCAGGCTGACAATGCTAAGCTGACTCTTGGCCATTGAGCTGCCTTTCAGGTCTATCAGATAAACAGCCCAACAGTCAACTAGCATTCTGCTAATTGCGAAAGAGTGACTTAGCGTTATCATTTTACAACCAGAAGTATTGTTACTGGCAGGATCTCCAGGTTCGACACCTTGCAAAAAATTCACAAAAAATATATACAGTGAAGCATGATGCCAAGCATACCGGAAAATAGATTTGGGTTTATATATACATTTTAAGTGCATTTTAGGTCCCAAGTCATCTTTAATTTATTAGCTTCCTCGTGCACAATGCTCTTTGCTTTATCCCTTTAAAGACTCTGCAAGTACAGAAAAACACCAGAATAGAACGCTGGGCTGCCAACACAACTTTTTATAGACAGAGTGGTGTCAGTCTTTCCACTATCTTTTGTTAAATTTCTCAACCACTCACACTCTCAAATTTCTACAACTTAAAGGCTAGCCATCCTGTAGTCTATAATAACAACTGGGAGGGCTAACTATCCTTTTTGCGAATGTTGGATAGGACACAGGACAGCTTTGAGTTTCAAGGTCAATATGTTCTTTCAGTGGCGTAGCATGGGTTGTCAGCACCCAGGGCAAGGCAAGTGTTTCACCCCCTAACCCGTAGACCGTCAGCACTCCCAGAGTCCCTTCCAACAGAATATTATATATCAGTGGCAGCTGGTGTTTTTTTGTTTTTCTTTTGGGGGGGGCGGCAAGCCATGCACACCCTCCCCCTGTGGGTTGGTCCAGTCGGTTGGGTCAATCGCAACACCCCCCACCCCCGTTGGTCAGTCCTGCACCTACCCCATCAAGCGGGCAGTACTTCCCTGCAGGTGATGGGCGCCGGCTTCTCATGCTTTCCCCGCCAAGACCACTTCCTGATTGGCTGGGAGGAGAATAATCAGCGTGACAATAGCGAATATTTATTTGCTATTGTCACACAACTGGGTGGGCTCAGGCCACAGTGCTCTGCGCCCTGAGTCCACCTTTTTTTGAAGCCGAGGCTCTAATCATGTGCTTTAAAAAACTCCCATTGGAGTACACATCCAGCGCCCCGCATGTAGATTAGGGGGCCAGACGCATGGATAGGGGAAGCGGCCCACATGCACCCTTAATGGACGGGCCGCCGCTGACCTACAGATATATATAGATATACATCTATATATAATCTCTCTCTCTCTCTATATAGATAGATAGATAGATAGATAGATAGATAGATAGATAGATAGATAGATAGATAGATGATACTTAGCAGGAAAATCTGTGCCTCATCTGTCCATCCTAAATCCCTTCATCCCATCATTGTTTTCCCAACTCCATACTCCACCCACCTTGTGCACCCCCAGTCCATCCACCACCTTATTGTGAAACCCAACTCCACATACCCTTCTTTCCCACAAAGCTCACTATTAGTTGAAGGAGTTCCAGTGCACAGCATGCGAGTTGGCAGTGGTCCTGGGGTATAGGGAGGATATGAGAATAAGAAGAGTGATCAGAGCCATCCTCAGCCATTGGCCAGTGCACTACCACACAGTCAATGAGAGCGCACCACTAGCTCTCCTTAACTTTAGCCACTCTGACCTAGAACCACCCAGCCGTACCCGCAGTCTATGCATGAGAGAGAGAGAGAAGAGAGCACACTGCTGACGGGACCAGAATGGGAGTGTGCACAGACTGATCACCCACCTCTTCTCACCCTGGAAACCAGTCTAGATTTTGCACCCCCTAAGAATTCTGTACAGTCACCCCTGTGTCCCCACCCATGCTGTGCCTCTGGGTTATTTGTTGCACTTTATCAAACAGAAATAACAAAATCCTTTCAATGGTATATTTAACAGACTAAAAGGGAACAAATAATTAAGGTTCGTTATTCAGTTTTATTTACACTTTGGGAGGAACGAACAAAAAGCTTGGTTTTTACCAGTTACATAGGCTGCTTTGGTGGCAGTTTGTACCTTGAAGTGTCTACCAATTGTACAAGCAAGCACATTACACTATACACCATATGAATCTTTACTCACTGAATCAATAACGCCTTGCAAAGCTTGAAATCCACCCACCACTGGGAACACGTGATCTATGCTGTCTGCAATTGTTGCAAGCTGAAAAAAAGAAGAGTAAGTCAGTATATACTGCCAAATATTTTTTTTTTTAAATCAGAAGTATCATTTATTAATGTTTACAGCAATCCAAATTTGGTACATACAACCAAAAGAGAAAAAGGAAGGTAAAAGAAAAAAAACAAAAAAAGGAATTTACAGTGTTAACAGTCATCTAATGTACAAAAGAGGAGTAGCATTATTAAGCAGCAAAAGTTATGTACAAAAAAAAAAATTTAAACATACAGAAGGCAGTAGAACTCCCACTCTAGCGTTAACACTGTAAAAGATTATGGTGAGTTAACAACCCTGTAATACAATTCAGAAAAATCCAAGCAAGTATTAAAGGCAATAGGCATAATACATCAAGAAGAGAAGGTAGCTATAACAATCTGTGCATTACCAAATCAAGCAGGGTAAGACCCGGAGTGGCCAGCCATGCCTCTCAAAGTTTCTCAAATTTGCCTGGACACCCACGCGATCGTGTTGTAAAATGGTTCCACGCGATCGTGTTGTAAAATGGTTCCCATATTCCGTCTCCAATCCTCCGTAGTCGGGGGAACTTCCGATTTCCAACGTGTAACAAAGACCTTAAGTGCCTGAAACAGGGCCTTAGAGAGGGCTTCTAGTAGGAAAGTGTCTTGAGTGACACTGCCTAAATTTCCCAAAAAAGGGCCAAGAGTAGTTTGAGTTAAGAGCATTGGTATGAGCAGGCCATTGTATTAGGGTGTGCACCCCAAAGCCATACCTCCCAACTTTTTGAGATGGGAATGAGGGACACCTATCAGCAAAAGTCTGCAGGCATAGGACACACCCCCTTGTCACTTCCCCTCGAAGGTGAATTGTACAAAAAAACAAGATTGGTTAAACCCACTTTTTTACCCCTACTATTCCTTTATATTGGCTTTTGGAATTTACAAATGCAGCAATTTAAAAATCAGATGAAAATTTTAGTGCTGGAAAACACTTTTTGATAGATAAAAAGTGCATTTTCTATACATCTATATAGATCAGACCAAAATGAGGGACAGATGAGGGGGAATGAGGGACATTGCTCGAAATAAGGGACAGTCCCTCGAAATAAGGGGCAGTTGGGAGCTATGCCAAAGCTCATACGCACATGCCTTTCTCTGCAACCTCAACTGTACAGGACAGTGAATGAATGGGAAGTGCTTTGTGCTGAGCTGCTTCCTGTTCATTCACAAATTGAAGCATAGTAAACATGTACTTAGTAAGTAAAACACTTTACTATGATTCAGCTACGAATGAACACGGTGAGTGAGTGCATTCACTATGTTCATTTAGAAAAGGAAGGGGCTGGTAAATGACATATTGACTAGCCCCTTTCCCTGCTTTGATATGCATGTGAATGTAAATAATCTTTCAAAGGTTAACCACAATCCTATGTTTAATTTGCATTAAAGCTGGGTTCACACATGTCTGGGGTCTGGTGCATTTCTGTTCACCGGTTCAGGTGCAATTCAGGGGCAAATTTTCCCCTAAATTTGCACTGGAACCAGACCCACAAACACACAGGACCTTTTTCAAAACCGCACCACGGCTGCCCCAGGCATGTGTGAACTGGATGGGCTGTTGTCTTCATTCAACCTTACCTACTATATAACTATGAAAGCCGGTCACATTCACATGTTATGAGAATTGGATGCAGTTGAAAATGCATCCAATTTGCATATATGTGAACCCAGCCTACATGGAGCAGCCGCATTTACTCACTGGTTCCTTCAGAGTTGGCTAGGGGTTCCTTGAGCTGTGGCTGTTTAAACTCCCATTTGACATTCCTGCATAGTTCCAGGGCCAACACCACTTGGCACAGTCAGCAGCATGATACCAATAACCTTTTTAGCAACCTGTAGGGTCCACTAATGACGAATGTAAGGGATATTTTTTCCACTGATCCCTGATGAAATTGGCTTTAGCAGAGATTCCCTGAAACATTAAATTTATTTCAAGGGCTCCTCTTGGGTAAAAAGGCTGGTCTAAAGAAACACACAGTTTAAGGTTGACATAAGTTTACCAAAAATGATTATTGGTGTCAAAGATTTTTCAAAAATCACAATATCCTTTGCCCATTCAGAGCAAAGTAAGAGGGTCACTTACTTTCTCACCTCCTAAGTGATAAATATTTAACCTTCTCACATCTCCACCACTCCACCGTTGGCAGCAGAGAAAAATGCCAAACTGACTTGTTGGAGATCACACAGGGCTATACATTCCTTCCTACACTAGCACTGTGTGGCATTGATGTTTCTTGTGTGTACTGTAGAACAGCAAACAGCTCATGGCAGGTCTGCTTGGCAAGCCATAAAACAGCCTGAGTAAATGCCTTTAAAAATTTTAACAGGGATACTAAGATAGAAAGGTGGTACCTGGTGGCACTGGCAGTCAAGCTAAGGGTGCCCAAGCAACTGAAGAGTAAGCTATAAGACAGAAAAATATTTTTAAATCAGCCTTAGGACCATTTTTCCTAGAAGCCTTTTGAAAATCCAAGCCATCAAAGTAACACTGAAATTCATATTTAGCCATTCAAATCTGTGAAATTCAGCCTAAATTTAACATAATCCAAAATGATGATTATATGAATTCCATTTAGGTTATGGTAACATAATTATTTAGATTTGGACACGATAAGCTTACTATTTAAATTCTGCTTTTCAGTACACATAGTTTGTCCGTAGTAATATTATGCCTTTGGCTCCCCTGTCTTTTATATCTGTTTTTGACAGTCCAGATCCTGTCTGTGTCCATGCAAATCTGCCTCAGAGCCGTGGGCTGCCTCTGTCCCTCTGCTTCATATCATGGATTTTGACTTCAGGAGGCATTTCACTTAACATAGAGTGAAAGCACATCCGAAAGGACAGAAATGAAGGAGCAGATAGGGAGTCTCCTGGAGCGCACACAATAATAAGGAACGGGTGGACAAAGTAAGACTTTGAAGAAGGAAAATAATAAAACACTAACACCCTGTCATTTCTAGGCTATCTGAAAATACATTGCTGCGCCATTGGTCAACAAAAGACACCCAAAACAATTTAAAGAGTGTTATTTCTTACAGGACTTCTGCATTCTTACCTGCTTGCTGTTCCATATTTTTAGGAAATATTCTGTTAATGTTGTTTGTAAGTATAGACCACTTAAAATTAAAGGGGTTTTAAACCCTCGTGATTTTTCACCTTAATGCATCCTATGCATTAAGGTGAAAAAACACCTGGCAGTGACCGGCCCCCTAGCCCCCCCCCCATTTTACTTACCTGAGCCCCGTATTTCCCTCGGCGAGGACGTGCTGTCCCTCTCTCCACGGGGTCCCGGTTCTTGATTGGATAGATTGATAGCAGCGCAGCCATTGGCTCCCACTGCTGTTAATCAAATCCAATGACACGGGCACCGAGGGGCGGGCAGAGTCCCCAGCATTTGTGTATATGGATGCAAATGCTGGACTCGGGAGTGCACCTGCAAGATAACCCTCCCGGGAGAGTGCTTCTCCTAGGGGATTATCTGATGTGGGGAGGAGCTGTGAGAGCCGCCAGGGGACCCCAGAAACGGGCATCACAGTGGCGGTAAGTATAATATGTTTTTTATTTAAAAAACATAAAAAACGAGCCTTTACAATCACTTTAAGCTGGATACACACTATACAACTTTCCTTAGATGTTTTCCTTTAGGTTTACCAAAACCATATAATATGAGGTCAAACCTAAACACTTTCAATTTGTATGCAGTCAGACAGCCACTTGCACTAAATAGTTAAAGGTAAATCTAAACAAAATTGAACATCAAAAGTTGTATAGTGTGTGTCCAGTTTTACTCTGTCCTGTAATGCCTCGTACACACGGTCGGATTTTCCGATGGAAAATGTGTGATAGGACCTTGTTGTCGGAAATTCTGACCGTGTGTAGGATCCATCACACATTTTCCATCGGATTTTCCAACACACAAAGTTTGAGAGCAGGATATAAAATTTTCCGACAACAAAATCCGTTGTCGGAAATTCTGATCGTGTGTACACAAATCCGAAGGACAAAGTGCCACGCATGCTCAGAATAAATAAAGAGATGAAAGCTATTGGCCACTGCCCCGTTTATAGTCCCGACGTACGTGTTTTACGTCACCGCGTTTAGAACGATCGGATTTTCCAACAACTTTGTGTGACCGTGTGTATGCAAGACAAGTTTGAGCCAACATCCGTCGGAAAAAATCCTAGGATTTTGTTGTCGGAATGTCCGAACAAAGTCCGACCGTGTGTACGGGGCATAAGAGGTTCTCTTGATAGCCCATCTACTCCCCCATGCAGTGTGGAGGTGCAGAGCACTGCAACAAGGAAGGAATAGAAGAAGGCCATATGTTTTCCCATAGCTGGTAGCATCAGTATTTCAGAAAGTTTCATCTGGTGACCAGGACAATGGAAGAATGTGAGGAAAATATCTACAGCATGGCCACTATCAGGTGAACCTGACTACAGCAAATTTTATCTGGCCTAAAAAGTTGTAGTTTTCAGATTAATTCCTATGCCTTTGTGGTGAAGTTGGGATGGGATGTTTTAGTATAGTTTAAAGTGGTTCTAAAGGTTCATGGTTCAAGGGCGTTCTATGCATTAAAGTGATTGTAAAGTTTTGTTTAAAAAAAAACCCAAAAAAACAAACATGTTATACTTACCTCCTATGTGCAGCACAAAGCAGCCCAGATCTTCCTCTTCTCAGGTCCCTCTTTGTGTCTCCTTGCCCTTCCCTCCTGTCGAGTGCCCCCACAGCAAGCAGCTTGCTATGGGGGCACCCGAGCCAAGTCACAGCTCCTTGTGTCCATTTAGGCACAGAGCCCCGACCCGGTCCCAACCCCTCTCTCCCCTGATTGGCTAACTAACTTTGACAGCATGGCTAAGACACTTTTGGACTTTGCTGGAGAGAGATAGGGCTCAGGTAAGTAATTAGGGGGTGCTGGGGAGGCTGCTACACACAGGTTTTTTATCCTAATGCATAGAATGTTCTTTAAGGTATTAATCTTCTTTAAGGTATAAAAAAACCTTCTGGGTGCAACTCTTCACCCCCCCCCATACTTACCTGAGCCCCATCATGATCCAGGATGTGCACGAAAACAGCTGCTCTCCTGGGTCTCACTCTCCTCATTGGTTCACATAGCAGTGGGAGCCATTGGCTCATGCTGCTGTAAATGTGTACAGAGCATGTAAATGTAACATGTTTGTTATGTATATATTTTTTATTCTTTCCTTTACAATCACTTTAAGGCTCGGGAAAGTGGATTATGATTCTGTTAGAAAAGTACTTGTCCTTTAAAAAAAATATACTACCAAATGCTCCTAATTATTTCTCAACATTACCAGAAATAGTGTCAACAAATATAACTGTATTCAATTACCATACCAGAAAAACCACCAAAACCTTTATAATACGTTAAAACTGTGTTTTAATTAGTAACATTTAAAACTCCTTAAAAAGAGACATAAAACATAGTAATATTTCATATTTATAGTTTGTGTAAAAATTATATGCATGCCAATGTACAGTTGCATGCAGTGGCGGATTAAGGTGGTCATGGGCCCCCAGGCTACTTTTTGTGTGGCCCCCTCCTAAGCATGCTTTACCAGAAAATACATTATTTAGTGCCATGTGTAAAAGGGTAGACCTATATTACACGCCTCAAGTGCAACTCTCAGGTCTAAACATGGAGTTTAATAAAACTGTAAGAAGGTACTCACAAAGGTACATAGTGAACAAGCATGTTGGCAAAAGCTGCCGGATATCCTGGGAGTGAGTCTGGTCCGTTTCCTGGATTGCAGTGGTGTCCAATGGACAGGCTGCACCGATGGATGCTGGCACTTCCTGCCATTGGAACGCAGGGTGGGAACCAGGTGGATGACGTCACTTCCGGAAGCGGGCACGAATAGGCGACGTGTTTGCGGAGCTACGCTCCTTCCTCAGGCCTAACGTGGGCTGTGATTGGGCAGGGTTTATACAGCCAGTGAGTGACACTGATAGGTTGACAAAACGCTCCGTGCATTGGATAATACTGCAATCGTTCAGAGCTATTCGGGAAGTGGCTGATTAGATAACATCAGATACCAGGATATATTAATAACATGGTGCATTAACCGCTTGATATCCGCGCTATAGCCAAATGACGGCTACAGCGCGGACCTTAATTCCCGGGAGGCCGTCATATGACGGCCTCCCCTGTGCACGCGCCCTGCAGGGCGCGCACCCGGTGCGATGTGATCACCGAGTCACTGAGACTCGGCTGATCACCGATCCAAGTAAGGGGCCGGTCCCGGCCCCTTACCATGTGACCAGCTGTCAGCCAATGACAGCTGATCACATGATCAAAACAAAAGCTCTGTGATCGTTTTTTTTTTCTCCTCGCGTTGACAGTGTTAGGAGAAAAAAAAAACAATCACCGACTCATTAGCAAGGGACATCGGTCCCGAAGAGGAGGAGGCAATAATGCCTCAATTGTGCCACAAGTACCCCCTGCCAGTGCCACCTGACACATTGCCACCTGACAGTGCCCACCAGTGTCACGTATCAATGCCCATGAGTGCCAACTATCAATGCCTACAAGTGCCACCTATCAATGCCCACAAGTGTCACCTATCAATGCCCACCAGTGGTGCCAATCAGTGCCACCTAGCAGTGTTGCCTATCAATGTAAGAGATCAGTGCCCATCACTGCCACCTATCAGTGCCCACCAGTGCCGCCTCATCAGCGTACATCAATGAAGGAGATAAATTACCCTTTTTAAAATTTTATAACAAAATATTAAAAAAAAAATAATTTTTTTTTTTTTTAATTCGGTCTTTTTACATTTTTTTTTAACAAAAAATAAAAACCGCAGAGGTGATCAAATACCACCAAAAGAAAGCTTTATTTGTGGTGAAAAAATGATAAAAATTTCATTTGAGTACAGTGTTGTATGATCGCGCAATTGTCATTCAAAGTGCGTCAGCGCTGAAAGCTGAAAATTGGTCAGGATAGGAGGGGGGTTTAAGTGCTCTGTAAGCAAGTGGTTAATTATATTACAAACGACAGGCTGAACCAAACATAATGAAAAACTGTGTGTGTGTATATGTAGAATAAAAACAATGTAAAAATGGATGGGGAGACCTTTTTGATAGTGCTGTGTGGGCCCATGAAACCATCCATCATCATTATTTCTTCAAACCCCTTTTTTCATCTCACACATTCTTTATAACCTCCTTTTTTCAGCATTACACGCCATTCCTTGTTTCATGGGCCCACACAGCACTATCAAAAAGGTCTCCCCATCCATTTTTACAGCATCTTTGGAGCAGCTTTTGGGCGTTGAAAAAAGCGCTTCAAAAACGCACCTCTCCATTGAAATGAATTGAAAACGCTGTAAAAACGCCTGAATAGCGCCTATAATCCGCCCTGAGCTGTAGAAAAGTCGCATGATCTCACAAAAAGGTAAACATGCAAGCAGAAAAGAGAGCATCTACAACAGGACTGAAATTGTGGGAAGGTCAGAATGATTAAACAGACCATCAAAGTGCCAAAAAAACTAAATTAAAGTGCCAAAAAAAGAATTAATCCCAGAAAAATGAAGATTTAAAGTAAAACAAGACACTGCTTGTTACTTTACAAGACCCTGCTTGTTACTTTACAAGACACTGCTTGTTACTTTACAATACACTGCTTGTTACTTTACAAGACACTGCTTGTTACTTTACAAGACACTGCTTGTTACTTTACAAGACACTGCTTGTTACTTTACAAGACACTGCTTGTTACTTTACAATACACTGCTTGTTACTTTACAAGACACTGCTTGTTTTACATGATCTCACAAAGGATAAACATGCAAGCAGAAAGATAGCATCAATAACACATGCTTCAATAACGCTTGAAAAATGTTGTTAAAACACCTGCAGCGTTGCGTTAATTTTACCGCTAGCGCCCCTAAAACGCGGTAATAACGCTAAGGCGTTTTAGGGCGTTTTTGAAGCGCCTTGGTGTGAAAGGGGTCTAACTCTTTGTCATTTCCTGTCTACATGCACTTGCTTTTGTGTGGCCTGCAAAACCTTGTTCTGGACTGGCCTCCAGTACCAGGAAAAAAAACCGCTAGACTTTTATATCGCATTTAAAGTACTAAAACTGAGAACTTATCATTATAACTCCTAAAGCAAGTTACTTATCCTCAACAATAAGCACCAATACTCTGTACCTCGAAACTTGAAATCTAAACCTGCAGGATGCACTGTGCATCATAACCCACTGTTAATTTTTCATAAAAAAATCTGAGGAGTTTTAACGGTTTTCTACTCTAACCAAAGTGTGAAAATGTTTTGTTTTTTTGATATACAGTAAAACCTTGGATAGCGAGCACGATCCGTTCCAGAAACATGCTTTTAATCCAAAGCACTTATATCAAAGCAAATTTCCCCATAAGAAATAATGGAAACTCAAATGATTCGTTCCACAACCATTTTTTCATAAATCCTTCAGTTTATAACCCATATAAAAAAGATTATAGCAATGTGATAGGTTGTGTAACCATAAAATGTCCATCCACAAATGGAAGCCTCCACAAGGGGACTAGAAGCAAAATCCAGCAGAAGCTACAGAGTATAAAAGAGAAGAGAGGCACCTCTAAGTGTAGCAATATGTTGATAAATGTTGTACCTTCATTAAATGTAACCGTATTGCTACACTTAGAGGCGCCTCTCTTCTCTTTTATACCCAGTTGTGACATGACGCTACTTGTATATCAAGACATTGCTTGTATATCAAGTCAAAATGTATTAAAAAATTTTGCTTGTCTTGCAAAACGCTCTCAAACCAAGTTACTCTCAAACCAAGGTTTTACTGTACTCAGTATTGATCTTAAACTGGCTATATATTAGTAGATTTTCATATGAAAATTTGTTTGAAAATTTGCAGTACATTCAATGACTTTAATGTTGTTTGAAAAGTCTTCGAAATTTTGCTTGCTTTTAATATACAATTTTAAAAGGAATGGACTTTCCTGGATGAAAACCACATACACACAAATTAATTTGTTCGATAAAATTTTTGCATCCTGTTCCTTCAAATTTTCTCCTCACTGCAATCAAAAACAAACGTTGCTTTGACCCCATTAACAATGATCAAATCAATCGTTCTTAAAACAAGAAATTTCAAACTAAATTCTATTAGTGTAAGGCCAGCTTAAGACTCAGCCTAATCAACCAAAGCCAACAATAGAGGAACCACTAATGTTTAATTTCAAATGATTGGTCCTGTATTTACTCCTCAGTGCACCTTTGCTATCATGCCAAGGAAAGCTTTCAACTACAAGATGCAGATGCAGAATAATTGTTTGGGGATCAGTTCAAACAGTCAATTTCTCTATGAAGCTTTGTGACTTGTAAGTTCTAAAACGTAATAAAAATATACCCTTAAAAAAAATGAAGAATCAAAATGAATTCATTTCATAGCTGGAACTATTTATCTAATTAGAACAAAAATATAAATGTTTCATGCCACTTTAAGTACCTACTTGAGTTTCATTAAAGTCTTTCACTCCGACACAATAAACAATAGCACCCAAGCCACGTGCTCTTTCAGCCTAAAAAGAAAAAATATATATATATCTATGATTATTAAAACATAATGAAGTGTACTGTGAACCATAATACTAATTATATAACACACCCTAAAGCTGCAGAAAATGAAAGTCCTGACTTCACAGGAATTTATTTTTATTTTATACATATCAGTCTGAAGAGAATCTTTTTTTCAGCAAGTAGAGATGGGTGAATCCACCTGGATTCAATTTTAGGGGGATCACTAAATCCTGTCTGAAATGAACTAAACCCGAACCTAACTGCATATCCCACTGAAGTCTATAAAGGGAAAATCCTGCTATGGTGACTCCCTAAAGTTTTATCTCTATTGTGGGGTCACCAGTATGGTATTTGTAAATTAAAACCAGAGTTGCTTGAGAGGGGATATGATTTTAATTTACAAATACCATACTGGTAACCACACAATAGGCATTAAAACGTTTCCATGGAAGGGAGATTAATAAGACATGTGGCCTCTCATTAAGATTAAAAGAAAAGAGGTTTAACCTAATGCCCCGTACACACGGTCGGACTTTGTTCGGACATTCCGACAACAAAATCCTAGGATTTTTTCCGACGGATGTTGGCTCAAACTTGTCCTACATACACACGGTCACACAAAGTTGTCGGAAAATCCGATCGTTCTAAACGCGGTGACGTAAAACACGTACGTCGGGACTATAAACGGGGCAGTGGCCAATGGCCTTCATCTCTTTATTTATTCTGAGCATGCGTGGCACTTTGTGCGTCGGATTTGTGCACACACGATCGGAATTTCGGACAACAGATTTTGTTGTCGGAAAATTTTATCTCCTGCTCTCCAACTTTGTGTGTCGGAAAATCTGATGGAAAATGTGTGATGGAGCCTACACAAGGTCGGAATATCCGACAAGGTCCTATCACACATTTTCCGTCGGAAAATCCGACCGTGTGTACGGGGCATTAGACTGTATAGAGGGTTATTTACTGTAAGAGTGGCAAGGATGTGGTATTCACTTGCACAGGCGGTATCAGCGGGGAGCATCGATAGTTTCAAAAAACTATTAGATAAGCACCTGAATGACCACAACATACAGGTATGTACAATGTAATACTGACATATAATCACACACATAAGTTGTACTTGATGGACTTTTTTTGTCTTTTTTCAATCTCACCTACTATGTAATTATGTAACTATGACACATTTTGAGGCTAAAAGGCAAACTATTGCAAAAAAAGGGCATAGAGGTCTGGGCACTGGCAATGGGAGACAAAGCTACATTTTTTAAATACCAACAATTGGAAACATTGGGTTCCAGAAGGTGGGGGTGTTGCAGATGAGGTGGTTGACAGACAACTTATGTTGGCGCTGCATTTCTGCCAGGTGAACACTGGCCAGGTATGACTTTCTAAAGTGGCACAAACCCTTCTGGCTTGATGAAGAACCTCCTGGAAGCCATGCTACTTCATGGTGAACCACTGCACCAGCACATTTAGGATAATGTGCCAGGCACGGAGCATGTGTGATTTTTTTTTCCCAGGTGAATTGAGGGCAGCAAGTTAGTGGCATCATCACACACAACCTTGCCTGACTGAAAAGAGATGGGGTCAGCCTCAGTCTCAGCCTGGGCAGCTGCCAACAGCTCTGGCTCAGTGTGGCTCCTGTTCCCCAGGCATACAATCTGTAAACATAGCATGGTAGCATGTAGCCTTGGACAAAATATATGCACGTGGATGCTTGGGTGAGAAAGCTGGTTCTAAGGAGTTTGAGGGTGAGACCAGTGAGAAGGAAGGGGTACATGTGCCCCATTTTGCCACAGGTTTTTCCACATTTTGCTGGTTGGAAGCTGAAAAGTGGAAATTTGAGTAAAGAGTGAGAAACAGTTCTGCTTTTGACCTCTGGTGATTGCTGTGATTGCATTTTTAGTTTCTTTGGGGTCTTTACTTGTAGCTTTTTAAACACCTTTTCCTGTCGCATCATGGCAGCATACACCTATGGGTTGTGGCTCCGCCCCCGCAACCTGATAGGACCGCGTAGCTATTAAAGTCTGAGAGAGCCCCTGCCCCAGCATTCTCCTTTTTTTCCTCACCTGTCAAGGACCGAAAACATGCATCCCTTACCTAAAACATTCGCCCCAGCCAGGTTCTAGCCTCTCCTGGGTGGAAGTCCTATCCTGTACAGCCTCTAAATGAGCTCAATGGAAGGAACCCCACTCTGATGGTCTCAGGGGTATGTTACAATACATTACAAACCTTAAACAGGTTTATGGATCGCAGCGGTCTCCAGCTCCTTTCTGTGCACCTGTGGGTAACTTCCCCTCCTGTCTGTCTCCATAGCTTGTCAGGACATCCCACTTTCCAGCTTCCAAAATGGCGTCGGAGGCCTCAGAGCGCATCTGAGCATGCTCGAGCGTGACGTCATCACCCCAGGACGGCGGCAAGTTTAAAAATGCTGTAATGTCAGCATTTTCTTGTCTCTTCTCTCCTGAGCCTGTAAGGGGGAATTTTGACCGGATTTCTGTTACTACTCCACACAGCTGTTCTACCCTGTCTCTCTCTTGCTATCTCCACGCCCAGGTAAGATCTATGATGGCTTTTTTCTTTGCTTGTTTACTATCTGCTATCCCATGCATGCTAAGCCACCTATATAATTATAGGTTGATTCATCACCTTTCATGGAGACCGTTGCCCAGGTAGACCATCGCCAGCCTACTAGGTAAGAGGGGATGATGGGTAAGTATGAAGAGAAGGAAAAAGAGAGCCCTCACTAATGCTGTTTAAATTGAACAGCCCCACCAGGTCTTCCAGATCGTCACATTCAAGACGAGGGGAGCCTTCAAGAAGGAGCCGCTCAAGCCACAGGCAGAGTCGCTCAGAGCGCGGCAGAAGTCGCTCAAGTTGCAGAAGCCGCTCAAGTCGCAGGAGGAGCAGATCAAGTCGCAGGAGAAGCCGATCAAGATCAAGGCATAGTCGCTCCCACCACAAAAAATCCCCTGCGCGCAGGAAATCTTCTGTCACCCAGCCTTCCCGTCCACCCGGGAACTCCTGCTGGATTTGCGGTGCTACAGCACTTCCAGACAAACTGGCCTGTCGCACATGCTTCATTGAGGCAACTAAGGACAGAGAAACAGAGGCAAGAGAACCAATTGATCCACCACAAGTCGCAGAGCCAGAAGCCAGCAGACCTATACAAAGTACCTCATCCACTGCCCCATCATCATCAAAGACGTCAGACCCTCTCTCTGACACTGATGATCTAGAGGCATCCACCGGCTTCGACTTCTCATTGATCGACCCATTCGTGAAGTCAGTAAAAGAGGCAATCGACTGGGTGGAAGAAAAAGAAACTCCTCAAAAAGTGAGGAAATACTTTCCAAATCTTAAAAAAGACCCCGAGAACTTCCCGTTCATTGAGGAACTTGAGGATCTAATTAAGGATGAGTGGCAAAAGCCAGAGAAAAAAACTGGCCTCAGCAACAGATTATCAAAACTCTATCCACTTAAAGAGCCTAACGTCAACCCACTAATATCTCCTCCAGTGGTCGACTCCTCCCTAATGCGCCTCGCCAGGCACGTAACACTTCCAATAGAGGATGCAGTCACATTCAAAGACGTCCTGGATAGAAAGATCGATCTGGATCTTAAGAGAACCTACCTCTCGGCAGGTGGCGCTTGCAGGCCAGCAATAGCATTGGCTGCCGTCGGTAAGGCTATCTCAAGCTGGTCCACGATGGCCGAGAAGCTGGTATCAGAAGGAATAGAGCAGGAGAAAGTTATCTCAGCACTCCAAGAACTTAGTCTTGCAGGCGACTTTGTCGCAGAAGCCTCTGTGGATATAATTAAAACCACTTCAAGAGCAATGTTAAGCTCAGTAATGGCCAGAAGGGCGCTCTGGTTAAAACCCTGGTCGGCAGATCCCTCCTCAAAATCCAATTGGTGCAAAATACCCTTTGATGGCGTAAACCTTTTTGGAGAAAAACTGGACATGGCTATTTCTAAAGTCACGGGGGGAAAATCGGGACTCATCCCTTCAGATAGGAGGCCCAGGCAGCAGAGACCACCGGTTTCTAGAAGAAATCTGCCAGATAAATACAGAGGCAAGATCCTACAGGCCCGGAAAAGAGTATAGGAGGAACTGGAAGAATCCCCAGTCATCATTCCTCAAGCTCCAAAAGTCTAAGACCCCTGCGTCAGGGGAACAAAAGTCTTTTTGAAGGTGCGTCCGCCCAACCAGCTTTAGTGGGGGCCAGACTCATGAGTTTCAAGCAGGTCTGGGCGGATACAATAAAGGACCCATGGACGATAGACACTGTCCAGTTCGGCCACAAATGGAAATTCAAGACACGGGCTCCAAGAGACCAATTCTCTGTAACCAGATTACCTGCATCTCGGGAAAAAAGGATGCTACTGACAAAGTACGTCCAAGACCTGTTACAAAAGGAAGCCATAGTGGAAGTTCCAATATCCCAAAGGTCAACGGGATTCTACTCCCCGTTGTTTCTGGTGAAGAAGAAATCGGGGGATCTACGCCCTGTCTTAGATCTAAAGAATCTCAATCGCTCAATCTTAGTCGAGACATTCAAAATGGAGAGCCTCCAGTCAATTCTTCGGGCCATGAATATCGGGGATTGGATGCTTTCCGTCGATTTACAAGACGCCTATCTGCACGTCCCCATTCATATCTCATTCCAAAAATTTCTCCGCTTTGCGGTAGGTCTACATCATTTTCAATTCCGAAGCCTCCCGTTCGGGATCTCCACCGCTCCAAGGACATTCACAAAAATCTTACTGCCAGTAATAGCCTTACTAAGAGAACAAGGATTGAGGGTCCATCATTACCTGGACGACATCCTTTTGCTAGCAGACAATCAGGATTCCCTTCTACTGCATCGATCCATTCTGATTACCACCCTACAAAACTTCGGCTGGATCATAAACTGGGGGAAAAGCAATCTGCAGCCCACTCAGAGAATGATATTCCTGGGGGCGGAACTAGACACCCGTCTCAATACGGTGGAACTTCCGCAGGGAAAAATTCCCAGCCTCATTCAGAAGGCAAGAAAGTTATTAGCCTCTACCACACTACCAGCCCGGGAGTACCTCAGCATACTGGGGTCATTCTCAGCAACCATCCCAATGGTACAATGGGCCCAATGGAACACCAGACCTCTGCAAGCATCATTGTTAAAACAATGGAACGGGGTATCATTGTCTCAGCCGATCGCAGTCCAGAAAGAAATAAAACAATCACTCTGGTGGTGGACCAGATTGAACAATCTGAAGAGATGCAGGCATATAGTCCCTCTTCCTCAGGAAATAATCACTTCAGACGCCAGCCTGAAGGGCTGGGGGGCACACTACCGCCATCACGCAGTCCAGGGCCTTTGGACATTCAGAACACAGAACGTGGTTTCAAATATATTGGAGATGAAAGCAGCTTTCCAAGCTCTGTTAGCCTTCAGCCCCCTCCTCAGGGGGAAAGAGGTCCTGCTAAAATTGGACAACAGAGTGGCAGTTGCCTATATCAACAGGCAGGGGGGCACCAGGAGTCGCTCCATGATGCGGGAAGTCCGTCCAGTCTTCGAGTGGGCACAGCTGAACCTGTCGGGATTAACGGCAGCATATGTCCCAGGAGTCCAAAATCAACTAGCCGACTCTCTAAGTCGGACCTTTGTATCAAACAACGAGTGGGCCTTAAGTCACCAAGCCTTTACCCTCATAACCCAGACCTGGGGGATACCGGATATAGACCTGGCGGCAACACCGGTCAACACGAAATGTCAGAGATATCTAGCCAGAATTCCTTTCCCATCGGCAGAAGGCACGGATTGCCTACAACACGACTGGAACTTCCGTTTGGGGTACATATTTCCGCCAACACCACTCATTCCGAGATTCTTACTCAGACTCAAGAGGTCGAAAGCCACAGTGCTAGCAGTCCTCCCATTTTGGCCGAGACGACCATGGTTTACGACGCTCCTCCAATTGAGCACAGCAGAACCACTGACACTCCCAATGACAGCGGATATACTGTCGCAGGGGCAACTCCTTCACCCATTTCCGGAGAGGCTGCATCTAACAGCATGGAGATTGAAAGGACTAGGTTCTTAGTCCAAGGTTGCTCCCAGAAAGTGATAGACACTCTCCTCCAGGCCAGAAAATCCACGACCAATAAAACCTATAAAAGGGTCTGGGAGAGTTTTCTCTTAGTCGCACAACAGCAATCCTGGAACCCGGCATCTCCATCAGTTCCTCAGATCCTCGAGTTTCTCCAGTTAGGTCTAGATAAAGGTCTTAGGTCTAGTACCCTGAAGGTACATGTATCAGCCCTATCCGCTATGACAGGAGTGAAATGGGCTCAAGAACCTCTCATCATCCAATTTCAGAAGGCTTGCCTAAAGCTGAGACCACCTAGGAAACCTTCCTTCCCGACATGGGATCTTTCAGTAGTGTTGGAAGCCTTATCCCATGAGCCATTTTTTCCGTTAGAGAATGTTTCCCTGTGGGACCTAACTCTCAAAGTCACTTTCCTAATAGCAATTACATCAGCTAAAAGGGTATCGGAAATTCAGGCCTTACAGGCTAAGGAACCATACTTGATGTTCTATCCAGACAAAGTAGTCTTAAAACCATCGGATCGCTTCATCCCGAAAGTGTCATCATCTTTCCACTTTAACCAAGAACTATGTCTCCCCACCCTATCCACAGAACAGGGTGATCCACATCCGCTTGACATAAAGTCGAATATCCAGGCCTACCTCCTGGCAACCAGCAATTTAAGGAAGACAGAGGACCTACTGGTCATTCCTCATGGGTTTAGAAGAGGACAAGCAGCAACCTCTCGCACCATCGCAGCATGGTTGGTGAAGATCATTAAGAGAGCTTACGCATCTAACAATGCACGAGTACCTGAGGGCTTAAGGGCACACTCCACAAGGGCAATGGCGACCTCCTGGGCGGCCTACTGCAGGGTATCAGCCGAAACCATCTGCAAAGCAGCCACTTGGTCTTCGAAAACCACTTTTATCTCTCATTATAAAGTGGACTCCGCTAGATTGTCCACGGTAGAATTTGGGAGAGCAATTATTCAGGCTAACTCCTCAATACCTTCTAAATAAAAAACTTATCTTTTGCTCATACCCACCCAGTTTGCGAGTTATTCCCCA
Organism: Aquarana catesbeiana; assembly: GCF_042186555.1. Classification (NCBI taxonomy): domain Eukaryota; kingdom Metazoa; phylum Chordata; class Amphibia; order Anura; family Ranidae; genus Aquarana; species Aquarana catesbeiana. Next base: position 273,289,240 of record NC_133331.1, on the reverse strand, counting down.
TAGGTGTATGCTGCCATGATGCGACAGGAAAACGGAAAATTGTATACTCACCTTTCCGTAATTTTCCTTTCCTGTCGCATCTCATGGCAGCATACAAATGCCCACCCATCTGAGGTGAGGTATATATACACGGAGAATGCTGGGGCAGGGGCTCTCTCAGACTTTAATAGCTACGCGGTCCTATCAGGTTGCGGGGGCGGAGCCACAACCCATAGGTGTATGCTGCCATGAGATGCGACAGGAAAGGAAAATTACGGAAAGGTGAGTATACAATTTTCCGTTTTCTGTCACTTTTTAAATAGCCTTTTTTTTCTTTCCTTCCTTCCTTCAGTCTGCTAATTGAGGGGAGTGGTTCATTGGTAACAGGTGTTACAAGAAGTTTATACAGTAACTTTCTATAGTACTCACTATGGCCTGGTTCACACCTATGCCTTTTTTAGTGCATTTTCAGTTTTGCAGAAACACACTACAGTCCATTTAACATGGTTTCCTATGGGTCACTTTCACATCCCCACATTTATGGAAAAGGCCAGGGACTTTTTTCTGGTTTTTGGTTCCATAGACTTCAATGGATCAAAAACGTGTATTGAAAAACGCAAAATGCACCTGGAATATGCAAACTGCAACCTGCATAGGTGTGAACTAGGCCTTAGAGCTTGCTCATCCTTGAGAATACCCACCTTTTTGCTTGCTGGAACTTAGACAGAGTGTAAATTTGACTAAGTGGTGAGTTAAAAACAGGAGATTATAACAGGAGTCTTCAATCCTGTAATTAGCATCTGAAATTTCCTGTTAGTAATATTAATATTGTAACTGGGATAATGTGTGCTAGCAAGTTTGAAGGTTTTGTGCAGTGCACAGTGTACTGCATGTATACAACAATGGAGCAACAGCTCCAGGATGAATATTGCTGCAACAGATGTGAGTGGGTTGCCCTTCTGGAAGCTCACATTAGAGATCTGGAGAAGCAAGTTGCAACACTGAGCAGAACTGACAACCTTGAAACCCTGGTTAGTAGGGTTGATGTGGAGGGTGGAGGGGTAAGTCGGGATTATCAGGTAGGAAGATGGGTTACTGTTGTCAGAGGGAGTGGTAGGGGCTCACAGGAAAGGAAGGCCAGTCCTGGGTTTGAGCACCCAAACACATTTGTCAAATTGGGTGAAGAAGTGGGGGTGGCAAGCTCAGAGGTGGCAGCCCTAGATGTCACTGCTGCCCCTAACAGGCGGGAGAGCAGCCCATTTTGTAGGGGTGGTGAGAGTAGTGCAGGTAGGCCTAGACAGTTGATGGTAATAGGGATTTCTATAATCAGAAGAACTTATGGAATTATTTGCCGCCAGGATCGACTCAACTGAATGGTTTACTGTCTCCCTGAGGCCAGGGTTTGGCATGTGGGAGACTCAGTTGATAAATTACTGGGAGGGGCTGGGCATGACCCAGCTGTCTTTGTCCATGTCGGAACCTTTGACAGAATGTATGGAAATTGGAGGCTCCTTAAGAACCAATTTAAAGAACTAGGCTGCAAATTGAAGGGAAGGACCTCCAAGGTGATATTCTCTGAATATTGCCTGTGCCATACGCAACACAGGAAAGACAGGAGGAGATTAAAAAGCTGAACGCATGGCTAAAGACCTGCTGTAAGAAGGAGGGTTTTGGGTTTCTAGAGCACTGGGCTAACTTTTCATTGGGGTACTACCTATATGCTAAGGATGGTTTGCATCTAAATGGAAGGGTCTGCTGTTCCGGGGGGAGAGGTTTATGGGAAGGCTGGAGGAGTATTTAAACTAGGATTGAGGGGGAGGGTGAAGTCGATTATAATGGGGCAGGGAGGTCAGATAGGGGTCAGTCCCTATTGGTGGATGGAATGGGTGAGTTGGAGGTTCTGGTGCATGAGGAGAATCATGATTTAAATGGCACGGTTGAATCTTGACTTCATTCTTCACATGACTGGGCTATTAATATTCCTGGCTATGCTCTCTTTTGAAAACACAGGGTGAAACAGAGGGGTGGTGGTGTCTGTCTCTATGTGAGAAGTGATCGCAAAGTGAGTTTGAAAGAGGACCTAGTTGATGGAGAGTGTGATGAGGATGAAGCATTATGGTTGGAACTGCACATGGGTGTGCGTACCACAAAAGTAATCATTTGAGTTTGTAAAAGACCCCCCAGTGTTAATAAGTGGAGACAGCTCCTTGCACAGATGGAAAGGGCTGAGACCGTGATAATAATGGAGGATCTTAACTACCCAGAAATTTACTGGAGTAATGGCACTGCAGGAACAGTTAAAGGACAAAAATGTATAAACCTATTATAAGACAATATTATGGCACAGTTCATAGAGCCCCGGCTAAAAGTGATGCTCTGCTGGACCTGTTAATTTCAAACAATGCAGAGCTTATTACTAGTCTTCATATAAAAGAACATCTGGGTAGCAGTGACCATAACATGATTTCATTTAATGTTAGCTGTAAGCAACACGCTTATACTGTAAATATATAAAAAAATAAAGGGGTCGTAAGGGGTGTGTGGCATGTAATCTTTTTGGGGGGGGGGAGGGTGGAGTGGGTACCTGGTTTTGACAGGTACTTCCTGTCCCACTTCCTTCTTCCACCGTCTCGCCACCTAGGCGACTCCTCCACTCCCCCTTGGCAGCCCCTACCTCTCTGCAATATTCTGGGACACGTCACAGGTCCCAGAAGATTGCCTGGCCACTAGGAGAGCGTAGCGCGACTTGCACATGCGCAGTGCTCGTCCGGCTGCGAAGCCGCAAGCTGTCACAGCTAGGTGCCCACAGTAGTAATGACGGCGCTGCAGAGAGGAGCAAGGCTTCGGGCGGCCTCATCGCTGGACCGCGGGACAGGTGAGTGTCTGTTTTAACGTACAAAACAGTGGAACTCCGCTTTAAGAGACTCCTGAAAACTTGCATGGGGCTCGTTTAAAGTCATTTGCAATCTGAGAACTTTACGATAAAAGTATTGTTTTTACAGGCAAACCTTCTACAATGTTCTAAATTAATCTGAAACTGCAAGGGGTAATTAAAACTTTTAGGAGAAGTATAGAATGTAGGTAGGTCTTTGTCACTGTATTCGGTGTTCTTTGTAATCAGTTAGATCCTGGTATTGCATTGCCACATGCCAATCAGCGTTCATGTATTTACAATTACTGGTTAATCCTAAGAACTTTATGAATTACTCCTGAGGCTATCTGCAACTTTTTAATAACACGTTCGTTAATTTCACCTACAGCTGGTAGCAATTAAGAACAACAGCTGGCCACATGATTGCTCGGAGCTCTCATAATAAAATTCAAAAAAATGAAGAAGCTTTCACTCACCTCTTTTTCTGCATAGTAGAACTGGCTTTGCTGAAGTTCTCCATCAGTTAGGGCTATTATGACACTGGCTGCCCGAGCACCTGAGATACAAAACATTTGGCTAAAGGTAAAACTGAACTGTCTTCAATAAAGTTATCTGTCATTAAAGATCACCTCAAACCAAAATTGATACCATCATTTTGAGTTGGCAACAGTGGGTAAAATCCCCAATGGCTTTTTCCTTTGTATATCCCAGTAACAAGATTTAAATGCACTCCTCTGCTAATCATCTCTCTGATAACAATCACTTCACATTTAAAACCAGACTCCCTAGCATAGTTAGTAATTGGAAAGCTGTGAACCATTTTCATACAATTCAGCTGAGTACAATCAGAAAGGTAGAGATGATCAGCAGCAAAGTTTTTTTTTAACATACTGGAGTGGGTCACGTTGAGAGGTCTGTCCTAACACCTAAAGAGAGCACTTAACACTCAATATGCCCCAGCACTTAATCGTTACACCTAACCCTTAACACTAAAATTGTATGTTAACTGTTTATGGTATAAAAGTGTATCAGCATTCATCACAGCTCCTTTAAACATTATTAATAATTTCATGCCTTTTAAATGTAACCAGCAGGGCCCTCTGATTCTTCCTGTATTGAATTGTATTGTAACTGTACTGTCTGCCCTCACGTTGTAAAACGCTGGGCAAACTGTTGGCGCTATGTAAATCCTGTATAATAATAATATAATAATAAATACATTTGCTGGCTCTTTATAGTGGTGGTCTTGTGACTACTTTACATTCTCTTCCTCACCAAAGTGCGAAAGGTAAGGGCAGAGACTCCTGATGATCATCTACTTCTGCCGACAAAACCAGTGAAGCCACTCCTTGCCTACCAGGCCATTCAAGACTGGAAGGGGGAGTGCCAACCTTTGACATCACAGGTTGACTATGGGGCCACAGATGTGCTGTGCATCAACACAGTGTTCTCTAGGTCCCAGAGCAAGGATGTAGAATACAAAAGTGGCTGGGAACATCCAAGGGTCCATGTTGGACAGAAACCTAGCTAGGAACAATGCAGGGAACATCCTACTGCTAGAATCTCCAAGAGATAATAGACACCAGTAGGTTTCTTAGACCACCAAACTGTTGGCACTATATAAATCCTGTATAATAATAATATAATAATAAATACATTTGCTGGCCCTTTCTATTGGTGGCCTTGTGACTGCTTTACCCTCTCCTTCTCTCCAATGTGCGAAAGGTAAGGGCAGAGATTCCTGATGATCGGCTACTTCTGCCGACAAAACTAGTGAAGCCACTCCTTGCCTATCAGGCCATTCACGACTAGAATGGGGAGTGCCAACCTTTGACATCACAGGCTGACTATGGGGCCACAGATGTGCTGTGCATCAACACAATGTTCTTTAGGTCCCAGAGCAAGGATGGAGAATGCAAAAGTGGCTGGGAACATCCAAGGCTCCATGTTGGACAGAAACCTAGCTAGGAACAATGCAGGGAACAGCCTACTGCTAGAATCTCCAAGAGATAATAGACACCAGTAGGTTTCTTAGACCACCAGTTAGACCAACAGTTCCACCTACAGTGTTCTGTAGGTCCCAGAGCAAGGATGGAGAATGCAAAAGTGGCTGGGAACATCCAAGGCTCCATGTTGCACAGAAACCTAGCTAGGAACAATGCAGGGAACATGCTACTGCTAGAATCTCTAAGAGATAATAGACACCAGTAGGTTTCTTAGACCACCAGTTTCCACCTATAACGCAAATAATATTTTATGGAGGACTAAGCCTTTAATACAAGTGTGTTTTACAATGTATTCTTAGTAACTAAACAAATACTATTGAAGTAGTATAAACTTACCATCACTGTTCTCATGATGGATCTGTTCATTGGCCTGTAACAAACAAAGAAAATAAATGCCTCAGCAGTAATAAGATTTATTATAATAAAAAATCATAGAAAGTGAAAATGTCATTAGTAACCAGGAATGGGAAATATTTTGGGAAATAGTTTCTAAACTTGGTGGAGTAAGCAGCGAGGAGGTTAAAGTAGTGTTGATAATTTAGTGGGGAGGGTTTTTTAACATCTGTTTTAGATATACAGGCAATAAAATACAAGCCGCCACACTCCAGTGGCGTCACAAGGATCACAGGTTATTAGACTTGACAACCACAAAGAGAGTCCCTGTCAAGGACTGAGTGAGCTCTGTTGGGTGAAACACTTTAGAGGGAAGGTTCCATGTGTGGGGGCAGTCTTTGTGGTTGTCAATTCCAGTGGCGTTGCTAGGGGGGGCAGGGGTGTGAACCGCACTCGGGTGACACCCTCAGAGGGGTGACACCATCCTCAGTGCGGCAGAGGGTCCTGGAGGCAGGGCTCTTCAGCCGCAGTGTGCCGGCACCACGCTATCCCTGGACTTTTGTTCGCTCTTTTAAATTTATTAACCAATGAGATGCATTGGCTAATGCCCTTATTTAATATTTAATATGCTCTTAAAGCGGAGCGCCGCCGAAAAATTTTTTTTTAAAAGTCAGCAGCTACAAATACTGCAGCTGCTGACTTTTAAAACATGGACACTTACCTGTCCAGGGCGCCCGCGATGTCGGCACCCGAGGCCGAAGTGTCTCTCCGTCCTCGGGTGCTGCCACCTCCATCTTCGGTAAGGGAATCAGAAAGGGAAGCCGTGCGGCTTCACTTCCTGGTTCCCTACTGCGCATGCGCGAGTCGCGCCGCGCAATACGAATGCTCCCTGCTGCCTCTAGGACCCGTGTGTTTCCCAGCAGGCAGCGGGGAGGGAGCAGGAAGTGGCGTAAATAACCGCAGATTCTGCGGCTATCTACGCCGGAAGTGGGTACAGATACCTGTAATATACAGGTATCTGTACCCCCCTCCCCCCTGAAAGGTGCCAACTGTGTCACCGGAGGGGGGGAGGAACCTGATGAGTGGAAGTTCCACTTTTGGGTGGAACTCCACTTTAAAGCAAATCCATCTCTCCTCCGTGTTCTTTGTTCCTAATATTTTATCCCAATTTATGCCTTCTAGCAAGGCTCGTAGTTTAGGGAAGTTGGCACTTTTGAAATTCAGTGTCTTTGTATTCCCCTTATGTTTCCTATTTGTGTGATTTATACTGAAGCCAATTGACATTTGATCGCTGTTACCTAAATTGCCCCGTATTTCCACATCCGTGATCAGGTCTGTATTGTTGGTAATCAGTAGATCCAGTAACGCTTTATTTTTAGTTGGTGCGTCTACCATCTGAGCCATAAAATTGTCCTGCACGACATTTAGGAACTGGCGAGCCTTAGATGAATGCGCGGTTCCCTCCGCCCAGTCAATGTTTGGATAATTAAAATCCCCCATTATGATAACACTTCCCATCCTTGCTGCTAATCCAAATTGTGATAGGAGATCTGTCTCCCCTTCCTCCCTCAGGTTAGGGGGCCTATAGCATACTCCCAGTAATATTTTCCCCTTAGCTTCATCACTGTAGAGCTCTACCCATAAGGATTCTACCTGCTCCCTAGCTCCCTTTGGGATATCATCTCTCACATTCACTTGCATATTATTCTTGATATATAGGTATACCCCTCCCCCCTTTTTACCCTCTCTATCCTTGCGATAAAGGGTATACCCTTGAATGTTTGCTAGCCAATCATGAGCGCTGTTGTACCAGGTCTCTGAAATTCCCACAAAATCCAAATCCACCAAGAAAACAAGTGGTAACACACTATAATGTGAAGGACTGAAATCCTGCAGCACCCACAGTGTCCCTCTGCTCAAGAAAGCACATGTACAGGCCCGTCTGAAGTTTGCTAATGAAAATCTGAATGATTCAGAGGAGAACTGGGTGAAAGTGTTGTGATCCGATGAGATTAAAATTGAGCTCTTTGGCATCAACTCAACTTGCCGTGTTTGGGGGAGGAATGCTGCCTATGACCCCAAGAACACCATCCCCGTTGTCAAACATGGAGGTGGAAACATTATGCTTTGGGGGTGTTTTTCTGCTAAGGGGACAGGACAACTTCACTGCATCAAAGGGATGATGGTCAGGGCCATGTACCGTTAAATCTTGGATGAGAACCTCCTTCCCTCAGCCAGGGCATCGAAAATGGGTCGTGGATGGGTAATCCAGCATGACAATGACCCAAAACACACAACCAAGGTAACAAAGGAGTGGCTCAAGGAGAAGCACATTAAGGTCCTGGAGTGGCCTAGCCAGTCTCCAGACCTTAATCTTATAGAAAATATATGGAGGGAGCTAAAGGTTTGAGTTACCAAACGTCAGCCTCAAAACCTTAAAGAGCAACTGCAGTCTGCTCACATCATTTTGAAGCTTCCCTCCAGCCAGTTTGTATATTATTTTATATATACTGTGATTCTGTACATGCCAAATATGCTGCAGAAATCCCCCTCTACTAAGTCTGGCTGCATCCATTTTAACTGTGGGCAGCAGAAGCTGCTGCCTGTTCACTTCCTGGATTTACACAGACACACAGAGGCACACCTCCAGCTCTGCAGCCACTCAGCTCTGATTGGCCCTCTTAAGACTCATCCCCTCTCCCTTCCTGGCAAACTCTCACAAGAGTGAGAGAGAGCTGTGCATGATGTTATAAGCCTAGGCTAATGACCAGACAAGACACAAGAAGTGGGCTGTATAAGGTATTTACTGGCAGAAATGTTTTTTATTTTATTACTATCCAAAGTGAAAACAACATGGGCAGAAGATTTAATAGATAGAAAGTTGAAAAAATGACTGAAGGTCCGCTTTAATAACTTAACGTGAGACAAAATGTCTCCTGACATGTGTCGTAACCCAGTACCAACTACAAGAAATGTCTGACTTCTGTGTTTGCCACCAAGCAAGTACTAAGTCATGTACACAATAGGGATAAAATGTTTTTGCGGAAGGGAGTTTAACAAGACACCTGGCCAACTCATTAAAATTAGAAGAAAAGAGGTTTAACCTTAAACTACGTAAATGGGTTCTTTACTGTAAGAGCGGTAAAGATGTGGAATTCCCTTCCACAGGCAGTGGGCTCAGCGGTAGCTGTGCATCGATAGTTTCAAAAAACTATTAGATAAGCACCTGAACGACCACAACATACAGGGATATACAATGTAATACTGACATATAATCACACACATAGGTTGGACTTGATGGACTTGTGTATTTTTCAACCTCACCTACTATGTAACTATGTAACTATGTTTTGCAAAGGGGTCAAATACTTATTTCCCTCAATAAAATGCAAATCAATTTATAACTTTTTTTTTTAATGCATTTTTCTGTATTTTTTTGTTGTTCTGTCTCCCACTGTTAAAATAATCCTACCATTAAAATTATAGACTGATCATTTCTTTGTCAGTGTCAAACATACAAAATCAGCAGGGGATCAAATACTTTTTCCCTCACTGTACTTAATCAGAACATCCCAGAATTCTGCTGAAGTATAGGGAATTGCAGACTGTATGGAAGGTATATGCAGACACCTCTAGGTGCGTACACTATATACCCAGGATAAAGATTTTGCAAGTAGAGCTACTAACTGTATCTACAGTATAAGAAAAACTACTTTATAATGTTGATCTAGGGAGTTAGCAGACTGTCTTTGGATCTCTGTCCTACACCTTTTCTTTGCCCACAAAGTGGGTTGCTTCTCTTTCTTTGCCTATTTTTGATAGTTAATAGATAATTTGATATGCATTATTAATGATGGGATGATGTGTGATATAGGGTTGGGAATAGATTGGGTGGGAGGGTGGGAGAGGTAATATAAAATAACAATAGTTTTTTTTTGTATTATGCGATATTACATGCCAATTCATGATGCTGTATGTTTTTATTTTGCAATACAAAAATCAATAAAAAGGAAATAGTTAAAAAAAAAAGACTGTCTTTAGGGATCAGGAAGACATTTTTTCCCCCATGTATGGAAAACTTGACTTTGCTTTTTAAGGGTTGTTTTTGCCTTCCTCTTGATCTACAGAATATCTAAATTAGTCAGCATTCCAGTAAAAGCAGATTTGTTATAAATGTTTTTTTTTTTGTTTTTTTTTATCCACTGATACATATTTTATTATAGAAGAATTAATCCTAAAATGTTGGGAAAACGTGTGAATGTTTTGGGGGCTTATCATAATGGGATATGAAGATGGACGTAAGTGTCGTTTTTTCCTATATACAGTGAACTTCCTGTCATTATTCAAAATTAAAACATACCATAGCTAGTGCCCAAACCTCATTGGCGGTACATAGCTGATACTAACAGCATACTTTCATCTGCTTACAGGATGTCAGACAGTTAGATTAAAAGACCACTATTAAAAATTCTTTAGTTCTATTAACACTTTCAGATCTCTTATGAATTTCTTTCTTAGAACCCCCTTTTTTGACAATAACCTCATCCACATATTTCATTTAGCTGCTGTACTGACCTGTACGGTGGTTTATGCCTGTAAAGTAATCTGATTTATTTCAGGGTTCCTTTTCTTTCCAGTTTTGCCAGACAATATCACAGTATATGAGCCGCCCCCCCACTATTGCAGTCCATTACGGGGCCATCAGGCACATTGTGCATAGGATAGCCCATTCACTATTAATGGGCTGCCAGTGTACCACATTGAACCATAAAACACATATGACCCTTTTCTGTTAACACAGCGCACCACAATGCATGGTATATGTTTTCTGTAGGCTAACATAAGTATGCTTTGGGTGTAACTGCATATTGTACTTGGGAACCATTTACAAGATTATCACCCATGGTTTCCAATACCTTTTCTATGCTGATGACACCCAAATCTATCTCTTTAATCCTTAGCTCAAATCATCGATCTCCACATGCATCACTATTTTACTAATGCCGCGTACACACGATCGGACTTCTTGTCGGAAAAAGATATGATGCCTTTTCCGACAGGATTCCGCTCAAGCTTGCCTTGCATACACACGGTCACACAAAAGTTCGCTGAACTTTCGACCGTCAAGAACGAGGTGACGTACAACACTACGACAAGACGCGAAAATGAAGTTCAATGTGTCTGAGCATGCGTCGAATTGTTTCCGAGCATGCATAGGAATTTTGCACGTCGGAATTGCCACAGACAAACGCATTTTCTGATAGGAACTTTTTCCGACCCAAAAATTAAGAACATGCTCTCAATCTTTTGCTGGCTGGAATTCGGCCAGCAAAAGTCCGATGGAGCATACACACGGTCGCATTTTCCGACGAAAAGCTCTCATCGGTCTTTTGCTGGCCGAAATTCCGATCGTGTGTACGCGGCATAACATATCAGCCTGGATGTCACACCACTTCCTCAAACAAAATCTATCCAAAACCGAGCTCATATTATTTCCTCCCCACGTGTCCCTTCCCCTGACTTCTCTGTCAAGATCGATGTCATAACTATCAATCTGTCCCCTCATGCCAAGGTGCTAGGTGTTCTCCTGGACACTGAACTATCCATTTAGTCCCACATCCAATCACTTTCCAAAGCTTGCCGCCTCAACCTCCACAACATCTCCAAAATACTCTCCTTCCTAACCAATGACACCACAAAGCTAATTTACTCCCTGGTCATCTCTCGCCTCGGCTACTGCAATTCTGTCCTCATTGGCTTACATAGGCTATCCCCTCTTCTGTCCATCATGAATGCTGCTACCAAACTCGTCTACCTAACCAAACGTTCAGTGTCTGCTACTCGTCTCTGCTGATCCCTCCACTTCCTTCTGCTCACTCAATGAATTCAAAATATTAACAACCTGCAAAGCCATCCACAACTTGGCCTCCAGCTACATCACTAACCTAGTCTCAAAATACCAACCAAATCGTTCTCTTTGCTCCTCCCAAGACCTCCTGCTCTCTAGCTCCCTTGTCACTTCCTCCCATGCTTGCTTTCAGGACTTTTCCTGAACCTCTCCCATCCTATGGAACTCCCTACCTCAATCTGTCTGACTAGCTCCTATTATGTCTACTGTTAGACAATACCTGAAAACCGTTCTCTTCAGAGAAGCCTATTCTGCCCCCACCTAACAACTGTACTTTTGTTTTCTCAATCAGTTTATCCCCCACAATTATTACCTTTTGTATCACTTGACCCTCCCTTTTAGATTGTAAGCTCTAATGAGCAGGGCCATTGATTCCTCCTGCATTAAATTGTATTGTAATTGTATTATCTACCCTCATGTTGTAAAGTGTTTCACAAACTATTTGCGATATATACAGTATATCCCATATAATAATAATAGTAATCATAACAAAGTCTGAATGAGCCCTAAATGGTACTGAAGTATTGAATTTCTTCTGTTTTGGCCACTCTGTTTTTGATTTAAAGCTGAACCACAGGCAAACAGATAAATACATGGATGAAATAAATATATGTATTTTTTTTTACCGACTTTATATTTCTTTCAATCCAGTCCTGAGATTGTCCAGTTCTGCCTAATGTCAGGGACATACTTTAGTATTTATGGTCATACAGGGAACTCATTCGCTTTAATCCAATCACCATGGAATGTGCCAAGGCTGATGTTGATTGTCCCAGGACATAATGGGAGGTGTAAACGTTTGAAAAATCACAGATTATAATTACATTTGTCATTTATGTAATTCAAACAGGATGGTTTCACAAATTTTTATGCCTTCCAACATGTTCTTGAATAATTAACATCTTCCTTAATATATTCCAGCTGGATTAAGGTGACTGAGTTACCAGTGTGTTATAAATGCTGGAGTGTGTTCCTGACACTCTAAATAGAACTAAGAAAATTACTTGCATGAGTAGTGAATAGTCTTCAACATTGCCAGAAATTTCCAGCTGAATTTGACTTACTACTTAGCTATTGGTCCTCCAAATGGCAATTGTGCTTGCCCTGAGATAATAAAGTGCCTGTAGCAACCCATGGCCAGCTAGAGTGCCCATTTAAACTTGGCAGGCTGAATTTGTCAACTCACGGAAGCATGCTTCTTTTAGAATTCTACTGTAAACAGTATTAAACTCAAAATCAAAAAATGTAATATATTGCAGCTTACCAATTCCTAAATGTAATAAAAAAAAAAATCAAAAAAAAAAGGAGCAGCGCTGTGAGAATAAATAACTTAAGGGTTGACCTATAAGTGAACAAATATTAAAGTAAAATGCCTTAACAAGTGATGATATAAAATTATCAAATTAACATGTGAATTTGGAAATTGATCGCATGAGGATTAGTCCCAAAACCAGCAAACAAAAAAGACAGTCCAAATATGAGTCCCAACAGATGAATGAGATGATGAGGGGAGATAGGATACCAATCCCGGTTGGCAAATAAAAGTGCAATTGGATAAATGAGACCTTCACCGCACCAATGTGACAGACTGATAAAATTGCGTACTTACCAGAAGGCAAGCTAATATAAGCTTGCGACCTTAACCCGGTCGGGGCCTTTTGTGGATTGAAACAGCAATGCACCACTTCAGGTGCTCCCTCCAGCTAAAGGTTGTTCTCACAGGGGGTATTCAAAGGAAAGAAAGGGCAACATAGTGTAATCCTGCTTGATGGTTTAATAAAAGGTAGATTTAAAATCACACTTACATTTAGTAGGTCAAATAAGAGCAAAAATTAGCCGGCCAGCTAAAAGCGAACACCCGTCCGAGACGGAATCTGCAGCACGTCAGCACGCCCGACGTACGTTTCGTCACACTCTGACGTCGTCTGGGGCACGGACGACATTTAAAGGTTTAAATACATACAGTATCTCACAAAAGTGAGTACACCCCTCATGTTTTTGTAAATATTGTATTATATCTTTTCATGTGACAACACTGAAGAAATGACACTTTGCTACAATGTAAAGTAGTGAGTGTACAGCTTGATTAACAATGTAAATTTGCTGTCCCCACAAAATAACTCAACACACAGCCATTAATGTCTAAACGGCTGGCAACAACAGTGAAAATGTACAAATTGGGCCCAATTAACCATTTTCCCTCCCCAGGGTCATGTGACTCATCAGTGTTACAAGGTCTCAGGTGTTAATGGGGAGCAGGTGTGTTAAGTTTGGTGTTATCGCTCTCACTCTCTCATACTGGTCACTGGAAGTTTAACATGGCACCTCATGGCAAAGAACTCTTTGAGGAGCGGAAAAAAAGATTTTTTGCTCTACATAAAGATGGCCTAGGCTATAAGAAGATTGCCAAGACACTGAACCTGAGCTGCAGCATGGTGGCCAAGACCATACAGCAGTTTAACAGGACAGGCTCCACTCAGAACAGGCCTCGCCATGGTCAACCAAAGAAGTTAAGTGCACATGCTCAGCGTCATATCCAGAGGTTGTCTTTAGGAAATAGACGTATGAGTGCTGCCAGCATTGCAGCAGAGGTTGAAGGGGTGGGAGGTCAGCCTGTCAGTGATTAGACTATATGCCGCACACTGCATCAAATTGGTCTGTATAGCTGTCGTCCCAGAAGGAAGGCTTTTCTAAAGATGATGCACAAGAAAGCCCGCAAACAATTTGCTGAAGACAAGCAGACTAAGGACATGGATTACTGGAACCATGTCCTGTGTTTGATGAGACCAAGATAAACTTATTTGGTTCAGATGGTGTCAAGCGTGTGTGGCGGCAACCAGGTGAGGAGTACAAAGACAAGTGTGTCTTGCCTACAGTCAAGCATGGTGGTGGGAGTGTCATGGTCTGGGGCTGCATGAGTGCTGCTGGCACTGGGGAGCTACAGTTCATTGAGGAAACCATGAATGCCAACATGTACTGTGACATACTGAAGCAGAGCATGATCCCCTCCCTTCTGAGACTGGCCCGCATAATAACAACCCCAAATACACCTCCAAGATGACCACTGCCTTGCTAAAGTAGGTGAGGGTAAAGGTGATGGACTGGCCAAGCATGTCTCCAGACCTAAACCCTATTGAGCATCTGTGGGGCATCCTCAAACGGAAAGTCGAGGAGAACAAGGTTTCTAACATTCACCAGCTCCGTGATGTCATCATGGAGGAGTGGAAAAGGATTCCAGTGGCAACCTGTGAAGCTCTGGTGAACTCCATGCCCAAGAGGGTTAAGGCAGTACTGGAAAATAATGGTGGCCACACAAAATATTGACACTTTGGGCCCAATTCGGAAATTTTCACTTAGGGGTGTACTCACTTTTACTGCCAGCGGTTTAGACATTAATGGCTGTGTGTTTATTTTGAGGGGACAGCAAATTTACACTGTTATACAAGCTGTACACGCACTACTTTACATTGTAGCAAAGTGTCATTTCTTCAGTGTTGTCACATGAAAAGATATAACAAAATATTTACAAAAATGTGAGGGGTGTACTCACTTTTGTGAGATACTGTATGTAGCAAGAGCCCCGACCCCTAGAGGCCTAATGGTGACCTCCAGAGTCAGAGAGAGCTGTCATCTTTCCTTGTAGAGTGGGTTACCAGGCATGGTGGGTGTAATGCAAGAAGAAATGATGGGCGCCATGCGAACAAGAGATTTATTGTCTCTTAACAGAACTGTGATGGAGAGGGTTAGGGCCAGGACAACCTTGAGCAGATGCAATGTTAATTGGCAGACTCCGAGACTTCTATAGGTAGACAGCTGTACAGTGGAAGGCCTCCAGCCAGATAACACTTCTGTATAGGTAGGACTGCTGTCTCCTATGGCAACAACACATATAACAACACATATAACACAGAACAGTCATTTTCTTATCTCACAATATCCCACTGTAGATATTCACTCACTGAACTCTCAGTCTCTCACTAGATTTACAGCTCCCAGTCATCACTAGATCCCCTGAACTCTTCCACAGCTATCCCGCTGTATACTCCTCAAACGTCACCCCCGCTATCCTGCTGGGTCCCTGGCTTGGCACTTGCTGCTGATTTCCCACTTCTTCACCGTCCCCCGTTGGTGAGAATACTGCTCTGGTGCCTGCTCAAGCTTACTAACTGTAGTCTCCGGTAGTAAGATGGGTGGACCCTTAGTGGCGACAGCTTCCCTTCTAACTCTGACCACAACTGGTTCCCTGTCTGGCTGAACCTTCTCAACTCGGTTGGACTCCAATCCTGCAGTCCCAACCCTACGCTGCTTTTCCTGCTCCTGGATAGGCCCCAGGCAGCCTAGCAGCCAGATGTCTCCGGGATAGGCCTCAGGCTTCCAGCCTAGCAGCCCGGGGCAACATAACAAACGTCCACCTAGACAGCTGTCCAGGTGGCACAGAACCCCGATCACCTGACTCCACCCAAATAAATAGGCTTTCCCAGCAGGCCAAAGGACTAAAGAAACCCCTGCCAATTGGCTGAGACACCCTATCCATTCATGATCTGACCTTGCTAAGCCCTTGTCATTCTAATGTCACCAGCCACAGTGCCACCTAGTGACAGAAGAGAAAAGGTGCAGCAATTCCAGAATTAGAGAGGAATCAGTTGATCTTCTACAATTAACCAGGAAAATTACCACCTGGCAAACTAAATTTCTTAGCAACCCTGCCTAAACACCACGGTGCTACACATAAATTAAAACTGACCATTGTAAGCACTCCTATCAGTGTTAAATGGTTTGTGTCAAACCCTCTCTAACTGCCAGTTTGCTGGACAGTTTGGACTGTTTAAAGTAGTTGAAAAATAGCAGACTTACTGGCCTAATTACCAGGTGAAAATAAAGAAAAAAGGGCCTAAAAAGAAAACAAATGCAGCCACCACATCTAAGAATTGGTGCGCCGCAATATAGCTATTTTTTTTCGTTTTTTTGGCATAATACCACTTTCAGCCCAGCAAAAATGTTGTCCCGCCCCTACTCTTTGGCACCATCATCTTTGGATGACCTGGCAGAGACCTGTGGCATATCTATCCATCCATTGGGGAATCCTAAACATATGCACATGTGCAGAGACCTGCACTGTATCTGCATATGTGCAAAAATATCCCGCATGTGTGCAGCCATGCTGCCAGATCTTCAACAATTCTAAGAGAGCGCCATCATGTGTGTGCAATCTCGTGGCGTGCATGAACCCCAAAGCAAAACATTACTCTCCTGGGATGTGTGACATCAGAAGCACTGTCAGCCAATGAGAGAGACAAAGAGGGGAGAGAGGGGCAGCAGCCATTTCACAGAGAAACAGGTTACCATGTGACCATAGAGAACAAGGCTGCTGATTATCTCTCTGTGACAGGGTGAGAGTCCCTCTCATGCTGGGGAAGAGCTTGAATCTTTTATTTGCCCTCTTGCTAGTCAGAGCTTAGAGAACACAGACTTTGAAAGGGAACTAATCAAGATAAAGCAGCAATGTAAGATAATGTGCAGAAGTTAGAACAGAGTGAAGGACTGCGCATTGTTTCCTGGAGTTGTAGTGAAGAAAGGCAGAGTTAGAATTTTCACTAGAACTAATAAGTCTTTAGGCAGGTGCAGTCTACTTTCTCCACTGCAGGTGGTACTCTTCCACAGTGGCACTGCAATGGAGAGGAAGTGAAGAGAAAAAGGGTTCTTCTATGGTTTCCTGGGTCACTAGGGAAGCTATCCCATTGGATGCTGCCACCGCATGTGACTCTGGCAGCCATCTTGGGTCAAGCAGAGCCTTTTTAAGGGATTGACACGCTTTTGGGACTGGGTAGCATTGTTAATTTCATGAACGAAAATATTTTTTACTATTTGAGTTGACTAAAATATGACTAAACCCAAAACAATTCAGATGACTAAAATGCAACTAAAACTAAAATGGCATTTTAGTCAAAAGACTATGACTAACATGAAAGATCTCACATATGAAAACAGTGACTTAGCTTCTACAGCACATAAAATATGGGCCTGCTGGTTCGCCTTTACCATTTCTCTTTGATGTGATATTGGTACCCAATGTGCCGAGATTAAGGTCTTCTCATACCCTTTGCCTCCCCACCCTCCCTCTTGCATACTTCCTGGGCTCCCCCCCCCTTCTCTTTTCTTCTCTCTCATTCTCTGGCTTTTCTTTCCTCTTCTCTATTTTCTTTCCCAACTACATACCGTTCTGCTCCATTTTTTACTGGTTGGATGATTGTCTGTACTACAGTCGTACTTGAGTAGACTCTGTTTTTTCTATAGGTGTTACATATTTTTTGAACTGCTCATGCTGTTTTATATCTTCTTTTGTCAGGATGTTCCATTTTCTTTTTAATAAAAATGTATTTAAAAAAAAAAAAGACTATGACTAAATTGAAATTGAAATTTGATAGCAAAATGAATCCCACCTACAAGTCTACCACATAAAAAGTTGCTTACATAGGTTGGACTTGATGGACTTGTGTCTTTTTTCGACCTTACCTACTATGCAACCTACTATATGTAACCTACTACATTTGAAAATGCTTCTGCAGTGAGTGATCAGCTGTTCAGTACAAATACTTTTAATACTACTTGGTTGTCTATGAAGAGATTGGATCAGTGTTTTTTAACTGTTTGCTGATTCCTTTACCGGCAAACACAAAATCCAACCACAATTACATTTTACCGGAGCCAGGCCTTGTACATTGAACAATAGTGTGTAACAATGGATTAAGCACAGCACCATAATCAAATAAACTGTAACAAAATCTCTAAAATATAATAAGCCTCTTTGTGGGGCAGTCAAGCTGCCCTAGAACAAAATGTTATAGTCCCTTCTCGGGTCTAGCAACTATTTCTCCTTCCAAACAATTTGGTAAAATCTAAAGCCTCTGCATGTAAAATACCACTGAAATCTATAGTACAATGTGTGTAATGTACAATATAGAACAGCAAGCTTGTACATTTGCAAAAATCATGTTAAACATCAGAACACAAGAATTGCAACATTTGTATTCATTGAAAATACACCATTGCATATAGGGCCCGTGGCCCTATAAATCTCATTCTCAGACCTTAGAAACAAAAAATGCTGCAGTATGCGAGCTATGTGCAACATTGGAGCTATGGTTTACACCTTACACATTTTGCACATTGTTATCAAAATGCCCTATTAAATTAGCAACCACATATGTGATGTTTATGCTTATACTTACTCTTTTAAACCCTTCATGCATAAATGTATCACCTCCAGGCACCTCAGATCGAAGAATCTTCAAGCCTTCGCGGATCATTTCTCTGCAAAGACATTGAATACAAAACATTATATGATTGATAATTATTTAATACTTTCTTATTATTTCTTTATTATAGGTACTTATATAGCACCGTCAATTTATGCAGCGCTTTACATACATATATATATATATATATATATATGAGGATATTTGATAATTTTTCCATGTGCAGTTTTCACAAATCATAGCCCTCACCAATATTATTATATCCTATATCAATCCTGTAGTAGCAATTGCTTCATCACAAATAGTCGTTATTTTCCCTGAGATGTTGGGTCAAAAGAATGGGACGGAGTAACTTTTGGCCCCTTTCACACGGGCTTTCCTGATCAGGTCCGCCTGTCAGTTTTTCAGGCGGACCTGATCGGACGCTCTATTCACTCCTATGGAGCGGCGGATGTCAGCGGTGACATGTCCGCTGACACCCGCTGCTATCCGATCCGATCCTAGATCCTTTATCTGGTGTCTGTGAGCTTTATGCAGAGTTAGGCCCCTTTCACACAGACGGTTTGCCTGATTCATCAGTTCAGTTATGTTTTTTCACAGAAAAAACTGATTCCGTTTACATCAGTTTTTCAACCGTTTTTGCATCCACTAGTTGGAGACCTTAACAACTTGAGTCCCGGAGCCATTTGTTCCATTTTTTTTCTATTTTTTGTTTACATGATTAAAAAAAAAAAAAATTGGGGGGGGGGGGGGGGTGCAGGAAAGAAGAGGAGCAGTGAACACAGTGAGGTACAGAAAGGCTCCCACATTTGTCACTCTGACTCTCACTGCTGGCTCTGAATGTAATTTTCCAGCTAATTAGTTTTTCTTACTTTAGCACTGGAGAAGGAATTGTAAAGTAAACAAAGGGGCGGGGCCACCCAGTGACATTACCCGTAGACCCTGCCCCTTTCTCTACTTCAGTGGCGGGGCCGAATGCCAGCTCCTTCACTGGTGTTAAAGTACGCAAAAGAAAGGAGTCGGCAATAACAGTCAGAGCGGCAAGTGAGGGAGCCTGTCTGTACACTGCCCCCTCACTGTATACACTGCCCCTCTCCTGCCCCTCTCCTTGCACACACTGTGCCTTTTATTTACACTCTGTTGTCAGCAGGAATCCCCACTGACAGCAGAGATGAGTCGCTGGTTGTTAGGGTGCTGATTCCTAACAACCAATGCAAAAATGGACTGTGTGTCCATTTACATCGGTTTAGGTCTGCTTCCTTTTTGACAAAAAATAAAGCTATGATCCATTTCAAAAAACGGATCTTAACAGATTTGGATGTAAGGATGAGAGTACCAAACTAGAGTTGACCCTAACATAAATAAAAGAATCAAGAGTTGGCAACTAATGTGTTTTGAAATTTATTTAAGAGTCCTCTATTATCAGGGCTAATATAAAAAAAAAAACAGGTTGTAATGTATTTTACCCTGATCAATGGGCACTTTTGTATAAGACCCCATAAATGGGTTGGTGGTGAATTCTTGATAGAGTATTTATTTGCCACAATAAAAGAATCTATTTGGACCTATTCCCATGGCTTGGTGGTCTAACTATCCCAAGGACCCTCTCCTTGTTCCACTGGACATTACTGAGCTGATCTAGATAATTGGCACCTTACAATTGGAGTCCAGCTCACCACCACTCAAATTATATGTAACTTTAGGCACACATGGCTATGTCTTTAGTGCAGGAGAACTATCTTGTTGGCCCTGAACCTTCCAGATAAATTGAAGTCAACTACCAAAGACAAATATGTGAGCTGTCATTGCTGACCTCTCTTTCTGTACCCCAGAATGGCATGCTGATCCTTTGAATTCAATACTTTTTATGTTACTGACCTAAAAACCAGTGAAATTATAATTCCTGATCTATTTGTTCTGGAGAAAAACAGCAAGCACTGAAATCAGCAAATGAACGACAAACGGGCAACAAGCATTTTCTGATCAGTGGTGGCAACACTCGGCTTTGACAGATTTCCTTGCCTAAGTGGTCTGACAAGAAGGTATCACAACGCCCTTGACAGCTGACATAAAATACAATCCATTTCACTTATGACTTACTATTGGTTGACAATACAGTCAACTAGGAGCTCTGACTATAAGACAAGCAGCATGCTTCCTCCAGTAGTCCATCTTGGTTAGAAGTTTCCAAGGTGAAAACAGAAAACAGCAGGAACTTGTATCATCATTCTCATGCCTAGGTTATGTGTTCAGCTAAGATGCAGCAATCATATGAACATGTTTTTGAGTTGACAGCAAAAGTTTGTACTTGGTTTTGTGCATTTTTTAAAAACTGACAATAAAACTTATTGGAAAAGATGCAGCAAGCAATCTATTTTTATTAAAACTGACATAATGCACATATTTGTCAAAATCGATGGCACAACTATCCTAGGTCCTAGGTGTAGTCCTGGACTCTGAACTCTTTCTTAAGCCCCATGTCCAATCACTGTCCAAATCTTGCCACCTCAACCTCCGCAACATCTCCAGAATATGTCCCTTTCTAACCAATGACAAAACAAAGCTCTTAATTCACTCCCTGGTCATCTCTCGCCTTGACTACTGCAACTCCCTTCTCATTGGCTTACCTCTACATAGGCTATCCCCTATTCAATCCATCATGATCGCTGCTGCCAGACTCATCTACCTTACCAATCGCTCTGTGTCTGCTACTCCTCTCTCTCAATCCCTCCACTGGCTCCTGCTCACCAAACAATCTAAATTAGAAGATCCTAACAAACAACTTACAAAGCCATCCACAATTTAGCCCCCAGCTACATCACTAGCCTAGTCTCAAAATACCAACCTAATCGTTCTCTTCGTTCCTCTCAAGACCTCCTGCTCTCTAGCTCCCTCATAATCTCCTCCCATGCTCGCCTCCAAGACTTTTCCAGAGCCTCTCAAATCCTATGGAACTCCCTACCTCAATCTGTCCGACTATATCCTACTATGTCTACTTTTAGACAATACCTGAAAACCTTTCTCTTCAGAGAAGACTATTCTGCCCCACCTAATAACTGTACTTTTATTTTCTCAATCAGTTTATTCCCCACAATTATTACCTTTTGTATCAAGTGACCCTCCCTTTTAGATTGTAAGCATTAACGAGCAGGGCCCTTATATTCCTCCTGTACTGTACTGTCTGCCTTCATGCCTTAAAGCGCTGCACAAACTGTTGGCGCTATATAAATCCTGTAAAATATTAATTAAAACATTTTTCTTGAATTTTATTACCTTTTTTCTGTTAATTTCATAATAGTTGTTGCTCGAGAGGAGAAGACAATGAATGACATCCTCAGCATGGGACTTTTCCGAAGCACAAAATGAAAAAAGGAATTAGTACAAAACATATTTTTTCTCAGTTCTTTCTCTTTTATAACATCACAACTATCGCCATAAATGAGTTACCAGTATTATTATACAGTATATCAAAGGCTTTGTATTACTGATCCAGTAAATGCACATGCAGGCATATTTATCAAGGGAAAGTAGAATGTGAAAGCTTGCTGAACGGTCTATACTGCATGTGATTCATTTTCATGAATCATACCATAATTAGATAGGGATTTTTTATCAGCAGGGAGTACTTATCATCTGCTGGTAAAGCCATTCCCTTGGCAGGCCTGCAATTCACATTCAGAGCAGATAACAGACTTTCACATAGTGGATTGTGTTCAGAGCAAATTTGTGAATGTTTTCTCATATCTAATTTTATATAAGCTAGCCATGCAAAAAAAGAAAAAAAGAAAGTACTCATAAAAAAAATACTCTCAATGTTGTGAAATGCTACTACAGACATTAGACCAAAGATGCATGTATTGTTTAAAATATACCTTGTAAATTTTTCCGTAAGACTTTCCACAAAGGAGAAAATCTCATGCCAGTGGTTTTTGACGCTGCCAGACCTGCAAAAAGAAAAAAAAAAATGCATGATTAATGTATTATGTCATTTATAGCACTTGCTGAGAGAAGCATATAACTTTAATTTTTGCCCTACTCTGTTCCATTTTAAAGAGGTGCTCAGTTAGAAGAAAAAAGTATTTTCAAGCATTGTTGTTTACATGTGAATATCCTTTCTTCATTCTGTGCGGCCCCTCCTAAAACTGTTAACATTCCCCTGACCACGGGATTGTTTTACTAAAGGAGCCTGCTGAAGTTGTATTCACCCTAATCATCTAATTAAGTACAATGTATAAAGGAAGTTTCTGTACAACTCTGGCATTTATTGTGCGGCCTTCAGGTCCAATTATTTAGTGTTTTTCCTATTAAATCCTTATATTTCATTTTGTATATTGAGCATGTTTGAAGAGGAAAAGGATATCCATAACCCAGTCATTATAGCATACCACCAAACTCCAATCACAAAAGGGGGATTTTTAAGGACGCCCAAACCTTCTTACTCTAAAACCATATTAAGACATAATAAAACATTACAGTTAATCCTTTTATTCAAAGTGTTAAAAACAGCATTGACTCTAAAAGACATGTAATACATTTGCCATTACAGCCCATAGATCCTATGGTCACTGATTTGTTATCATTTACATATCTCTATTACATTTAATACATTTTGTTCAAATATGAGAGAGATTTACAGTAGATGGTGACATCTTTTTATGTGGCCTCATAATTATGGAAAACAACTATGTAACCCCATTGCTTCCATACTCATACAGATGTTCCTGATAAGCCACATACTAACATGACAATATTGTTGGATCTTCCCTCCAGTTGGCCATGTTGAAATATTATTTGCCCAGGCACAAATATCCTCTATGTTGGTGAAGTATGTTTGGTGCCTAATGCATAGCTTTGTGACTCTGGCACAGCCATACAGTCACCCCCATGTTTGCAAATCATCATTAAAAATATAAGATTTTTGTACTTAATTTAAAATCTTTTTTCAAGTCAATTGGGGGACAAGGAAATTGTACATAATCTAATGCTCACCATAAATGTTACATTCTAATCACACAGTCTCCTTTGGATCTACCAATAATTGTGTAATGCAATGGCTTGTCTAATTTAATAAATTAGGTAGGTCCTTATAATACATAGATTGTAACTAGCATGGTGACTAGGGATGAGCCGAACACCCCCCTGTTCGGTTCGCACCAGAACATGCGAACAGGAAAAAAGTTCGCTCGAACACGCGAACACCGTTAAAGTCTATGGGACACGAACATGAATAATCAAAAGTGCTAATTTTAAAGGCTTATATGCAAGTTATTGTCATAAAAAGTGTTTGGGGACCTGGGTCCTGCCCCAGGGGACATGGATCAATGCAAAAAAAAGTTTTAAAAACGGACGTTTTTTCAGGAGCAGTGATTTTAATAATGCTTAAAGTCAAACAATAAAAGTGTAATATCCCTTTAAATTTCGTACCTGGGGGGTGTCTATAGTATGCCTGTAAAGGGGCGCATGTTTCCTGTGTTTAGAACAGTCTGACAGCAAAATGACATTTGGAAGGAAAAAACACATTTAAAACTACCCGCGGCTATTGCATTGCCGACAATACACATAGAAGTTCATTGATAAAAACGGCATGGGAATTCCCCCCAGGGAAACCCCGAACCAAAATTAAAAAAAAAAAAAATGACGTGGGGGGGTCCCCCTCAATTCCATACCAGGCCCTTCAGGTCTGGTATGGATATTAAGGGGAACCCCGGCCAAAATTTAAAAAAAAAATGACGTGGGGTTCCCCCTAAATTCCATACCAGACCCTTCAGGTCTGGTATGGATTTTAAGGGGAACCCCGCGCCAAAAAAAAAAAAAAAAACGGCGTGGGGTTCCCCCAAAAATCCATACCAGACCCTTATCCGAGCACGCAACCTGTAAGGCCGCAGGAAAAGAGGGGGGGACGAGAGTGCGCCCCCCCCCCTCCTGAACCGTACCAGGCCACATGCCCTCAACATTGGGAGGGTGCTTTGGGGTAGCCCCCCAAAACACCTTGTCCCCATGTTGATGAGGACAAGGGCCTCATCCCCACAACCGTGGCCGGTGGTTGTGGGGGTCTGCGGGCGGGGGGCTTATCGGAATCTGGAAGCCCCCTTTAACAAGGGGACCCCCAGATCCCGGCCCCCCCCCTGTGTGAAATGGTAAGGGGGTACTTACCCCTACCATTTCACTAAAAAACTGTCAAAATAGTTAAAAATGACAAGAGACAGTTTTTGACAATTCCTTTATTTAAATGCTTCTTCTATCTTCCTTCATCTTCTTCTTCTTCTGGTTCTTCTGACTCTTCTGGTTCTTCCTCCGGCGTTCTCGTCCAGCATCTTCTCCGCGGCGTCTTCTATCTTCTTCTCGGGCCGCTCCGCACCCATGGCATGAGGGGAGGCTCCCGCTCTTCTCTTCATCTTCTTCTTCATCCTCTTCTCTTCTTCATCTTCTTCATCTTCATCTTCTCTTCTTAATTTTCTTCTGCGGGCCGCTCCGCATCCATGCATGGAGGGAGGCTCCCGCTGTGTGACGGCGTCTCCTCGTCTGACGGTTCTTAAATAACGGGGGGGCGGGGCCACCCGGTGACCCCGCCCCCCTCTGACGCACGGTGACTTGACGGGACTTCCCTGTGACGTCACAGGGAATGCCACAGGGAAGTCCCGTCATGTCCCGTGCGTCAGAGGGGGGCGGGGTCACCGGGTGGCCCCGCCCCCCGTTATTTAAGAACCGTCAGACGAGGAGACGCCGTCACACAGCGGGAGCCTCCCTCCATGCATGGATGCGGAGCGGCCCGCAGAAGAAAAGAAGAGAAGATGAAGATGAAGAAGATGAAGAAGAGAAGAGGATGAAGAAGAAGATGAAGAGAAGAGCGGGAGCCTCCCCTCATGCCATGGGTGCGGAGCGGCCCGAGGAGAAGAAGATAGAAGACGCCGCGGAGAAGATGCTGGACGAGAACGCCGGAGGAAGAACCAGAAGAGCCAGAAGAACCAGAAGAAGAAGAAGATGAAGGAAGATAGAAGAAGCATTTAAATAAAGGAATTGTCAAAAACTGTCTCTTGTCATTTTTAACTATTTTGACAGTTTTTTAGTGAAATGGTAGGGGTAAGTACCCCCTTACCATTTCACACAGGGGGGGGGCCGGGATCTGGGGGTCCCCTTGTTAAAGGGGGCTTCCAGATTCCAATAAGCCCCCCGCCCGCAGACCCCCACAACCACCGGCCACGGTTGTGGGGATGAGGCCCTTGTCCTCATCAACATGGGGACAAGGTGTTTTGGGGGGCTACCCCAAAGCACCCTCCCAATGTTGAGGGCATGTGGCCTGGTACGGTTCAGGAGGGGGGGGGCCGCACTCTCGTCTCCCCCTCTTTTCCTGCGGCCTGCCAGGTTGCGTGCTCGGATAAGGGTCTGGTATGGATTTTTGGGGGAACCCCACGCCGTTTTTTTTTTTTTTTTTTTTTGGCGCGGGGTTCCCCTTAAAATCCATACCAGACCTGAAGGGTCTGGTATGGAATTTAGGGGGAACCCCACGTCATTTTTTTTTTTTTATTTTGGCCGGGGTTCCCCTTAATATCCATACCAGACCTGAAGGGCCTGGTATGGAATTTAGGGGGACCCCCCACGTCATTTTTTTTTTTTTTAATTTTGGTTCGGGGTTTCCCTGGGGGGAATTCCCATGCCGTTTTTATCAATGAACTTCTATGTGTATTGTCGGCAATGCAATAGCCGCGGGTAGTTTTAAATGTGTTTTTTCCTTCCAAATGTCATTTTGCTGTCAGACTGTTCTAAACACAGGAAACATGCGCCCCTTTACAGGCATACTATAGACACCCCCCAGCTACGAAATTTAAAGGGATATTACACTTTTATTGTTTGACTTTAAGCATTATTAAAATCACTGCTCCTGAAAAAACGTCCGTTTTTAAAACTTTTTTTTGCATTGATACATGTCCCCTGGGGCAGGACCCGGGTCCCCAAACACTTTTTATGACAATAACTTGCATATAAGCCTTTAAAATTAGCACTTTTGATTTCTCCCATAGACTTTTAAAGGGTGTTCCGCGGCATTCGAATTTGCCGCGAACACCCCAAATTGTTCGGTGTTCGGCGAACTTGCGAACAGCTAATGTTCGAGTCGAACATGAGTTCGACTCGAACTCGAAGCTCATCCCTAATGGTGACCCTTAAACTATGTACACACGATAAGATTTTCCGACAACAAAACCGTGCATTTTTTTTCCCGAAGGATGTTGGCTCAAACTTGTCTTGCATACACACGGTCACACAAATGTTCGGAAATTCGGAACGTCAAGAACGCAGTGACGTACAACACGTACGACGAGACGAGAAAAATTAAGTTTAATAGCCAGTGCGGCTCTTCTGCTTGATTCCGAGTATGCGTGGACTTTTGTGCATCGGAATTGTGTACACACGCTCAGAATTTCCGACAACAAATCTTGTCGGAAAATTTGAGAACCTGCTCTCAAACATTTGTTGGTGGAAATTGGGATAACAAATGTTCTATGGAGCATACACACGGTCGGACTTTCGGACAACAAGCTCACATCCAACATTTGTTGTCGGAAAATCCTATCGTGTGTACGGCCTATTAGACTGATGGGTTATATGCAATTTCCTACAGGAGGTGGACACAAAAAACATTGAAGGCCAGCCACATTCATCCCTGCCCCTAACTGTCATGCTTCAATTTTGTCACCAAGTGATAGGGAATAAAAACAGTGGTGTGGGACCTGTGTCCTTTAAGGGATATGAAGAAATATAGTAAGCACAAAAATCTTTTTTTTTTTTTGTTATCATCCAATTATAGCCAATCTTAGATTGATGGGAAGTCCAACTGAGGGTTGGGCAACAGCCACTGAGAAATCAACAGATGGGAAAATCCTACTACTAGAACAGTGATGGCGAACCTTGGCACTCCAGATGTTTTGGAACTACATTTCCCATGATGCTTCATTATACTGCAGAGTGCATGAGCATCATGGGAAATGAAGTTCCAAAACATCTGGAGTGCCAAGGTTCGCCATCACTGTACTAGCATCATACCTGAAGATATCTAAGCCTGAACCAAAAAAAACTGCAATGATCCTAATATTAATACACTCCATTGTAAAAAAAGAAGTGTCAGATACATAGGAAGACATAGGTCCTAGGGTGTGGGCAACCTAAATAATTTCAGATTATCCTTGGGATACAGAAAATGCCCAAAATGCTAATTAACCTTATACCTAGTAACAATGTTTAAAGTAGAAACTGCAGGTTGAAGCCATAGCATTCAAACAGAAAAAAAGAAACTTTAACAGAATTACTCAATAGAATGAGGGAAAACTGTACCCACTGGGGTATTTATGTCTTAACAGATTACTTGCATTGAAGCAGGCTCTCAGAGCAAGAACTAGGACGTTTGGGCATGCCACTGTTAAGGGAGGACACAGGGGCAGCAGGTAACCTGGATACAGGGCCGGTTCAAGGATTTTTGTCCACGCAGGCAAAGGAGCATTTTGCTGCTTTCTCCCCCACCACCATTCTCCCACCAAACCCGCCACACACAGTAGCACACCTCCTGTATTAGAGTGCCCCCATTCTGAATGAAGGAGCACAGAGGGCACCTTCAGTCTAGGGGAGGGGAGTGTTAAATGTAGTAGAATATTTAAATACACTTACAAACTGAAGCCAAACTCCAGCTAACACATTTTTAATCACTTACAGCAAAGTGTTTTTTTTTTCCTTTTGAGATAAAGGTTTTACATAAAAAAAAAAAAAAAAAAAAAGTTGATTATTGTAAGCACCCCTGTCAGAGGTAAATGATTTGTCATATCCCTCTAACTGCTATATCTGCAGGACAGCTTGTTCTATTGAAAAATAACAGACTTACTGGCTAGTTTACCAAATGAAAATAAATAAAAAGTCTACAAAAAGCAAACAAATGCAGCCATGCCATCTAAGAAGGGTACCTGGACAGTGTGACAGAAGTGGAGGGCATTGTGACAGGAGAAGGGTACCTGGGCAGTGTGACAGGAGGGGGGGCAGTGTGACCGGAGGGGAGCAGTGTGACAGAAGTGGAGGGCATTGTGACAGGAGAAGGGTACCTGGGCAGTGTGACAGGAGGGGGGCCAGTGTGACAGGAGGAGGGTAATCTGACAAGAGGGGGGCAGTATGACAGGAAGGGGAGGTAGTGTAACAGGAGGGGGCAGTATGACAGGAAGGGGGCAGTGCGACAGGAGGGGGGCAGTATGACAGGAGGAGGGTAGTGTGACAGGAGGGGGGCAGTATGACAGGAAGGGGGCAGTGCGACAGGAGGGGGGCAGTATGATAGGAGGAGGGTAGTGTGACAGGAGGGGGGCAGTATGACAGGAAGGAGGGGCAGTGCGACAGGAGGGGGGCAGTATGACAGGAGATGGGGCAGTATGACTGGAGGGGAGAAGCCATGTGACAGGAGGGGGCAGTATGACAGGAGGAGGGGCAGCATGACGGGGGGCAGCATAACGGGAGGGTAGTATGAAAGGAGGGGGAGGCAGTGTAACGGGGGGAAGTATGACAGGAGGGGTAGGCAGTGTAACATGAGGGGGGCAGCGTGACAAGAGGACACACAATATACTGGCTCAGGTGCTGGGCAGTGCACTGTGTATTCTTTCTCTGCTATCGCAGAGAATGCATTTGTAGGCTCGGCCAGGAGGACTTACCTGCCGCAGGAGCAGCCTGGGGGGGCGGGATCCAGAGTTGGGGGCGGAGCTAAGTCAGATTGATGACCCCTTATCACCATTAGTGGATCAGGGGCAGGCCTTAGACTGGATAGAAATGACGGTGCGTCATATAGAAGATCCAATCCCCCTCCATTATCCTCCTGGCCTGCAGCCACTGAAAGTCGCTTCTCCTCCTCTCCCTTCTGCAGGTATTCAGCGGCTGCAGGAAACAGGGGGAAAATGGAGGGGGGTCGGCTCTATATGCCACTCTGCCGCGCTGCCCCTCCTATCCAGGAGTAGACAAATCTGACAGGGGAGCCACAGAGGACCCCTGAAACATGGGCAGAAGGCAGAGTTGTGGAAGGGACCCAGCAAGCCCACCAACTACAGGCTGCTTGCAGAATACTATAGGAAGGGGGTGGATACAAGACCAATCACCCTGCACAAATAGTGAGATCAGCAGAGACCGGTCTTAATGACAGGAAGCTCCTACACAGAAGCAAGCTGTCCCATTGGATTACTGAACATAACTTGAATAAATACACAAAGCAGACCAAGATCCAAGCAAAAATGCACAAGTGCCTCTTGTATTTAAACAATATTTGCTTATCTCTGAGTTAAGTTTTAATTAGATCTAGTGCTACACAGGAAGAAGGAGAGAGAGAAACCTGGTAACATACAAAGAAGAGAGAGAACCCTGGTAAAACACAAAGGTCACAGATTATTCACATTGATAGCTAACATTGATTTTGGATAGAACCTTCTACGGGGGTAGTAAGTAAATATAATCAGCTAACACTAATCCAATAGATAGATCAGTAAGGTCGTGGCACTAAACATTTAATCAGATTTTTTGAAAATAGCTAGTATACATGTAGACTTGTCTATAACGAAACAAACTGAGGCAGTGTGTGAGAGCTTGAACAATTGAAACATGCCATGTTCAAAAGCCACAGCAGCAGGTTGATAGACACTCCTGTTATCTTTCTCTTCTCCAGTCGGTGCAGTGAGTGCAAGCACAGGCACTTTCAGTTGATTTTCTGGTCCACTACTGGGCTCTGTGGTTCCTCTAGCAAGCCCCCTACTTCACTACAGGCCATGATAACAATGTAGGAACCAGCAGATTGAACAAATCATTAGACCACCAAGAATTCGACACTCCCTGAAGTGTCAGTTTCTAAAGATTCTTTAATCAGCATTTTCTCCTCACTCCAGCGGAAATCGGTGGGGCATGCAAGTGAGCAGTAATGGCACTCTCTGCATGGAGAACTGTATTTCAAATATCTATAATAACAACAGGGTCACTTGAATGAAAATTTCTCAATTTCATTATGCTCATATTGACTAAATCACGCTGGTTTAACCACATTCTTCTCTCATCCTATTTAGTTTTCTATGGAAAGAATTGTGGTAACCCTAAGAATAGAGGGCAGTGACTGGCATTTCTGCCGGTACCTACAAACAGGAATCATCCTTCTCAGGTATGGAGGTGCGGGTTGTACATTTTGGACCTTTTCCCACCATTGCCTACAGTTGTTTTACATTTAATAATCTGACCCATAAGGGGTTCTTAAAGTTGCAGTCACATTAATGCACTTGGCCCTGTGACAGTTCATTCCTTTGTTATTTTGCTAATGTACCTTTCAATCTAGAAAGAGCTCCTTAATCAATAGTGGCAATGGCAGAGGAACAATAAACATAATTAAAGGGGAGCAGATGGCTTGTATTGGTTCTGTAGGGCAAGTGTATTTTGTCAAAGATGACTGTTCAGCTTAATGCACACAAGTATAAAACAGAAAAT
Source organism: Aquarana catesbeiana (assembly GCF_042186555.1). Classification (NCBI taxonomy): domain Eukaryota; kingdom Metazoa; phylum Chordata; class Amphibia; order Anura; family Ranidae; genus Aquarana; species Aquarana catesbeiana. The sequence continues at coordinate 273,258,409 of NC_133331.1, read as the reverse complement.
GCTAATGGATCTTTGGCTCCCAAACTGAAGAGAATCTACTTGGGAGTTGTTGTCATCATAATGCGGGTGTCATGGCCTCTTAGTGTATTTTTCGTAGGAATATATGAAAAATACACCTTAGCAAGGGGCCTTCAAAAGCTTGCAGATCTGTGTCAGTGCAGGACCAACGACAGGAAGTGTCTTCCAATAGGATCATAGGCAGCAATAAAGACCTGTCAAAGATCAGACTTTCCCCATTCTATCCAAAAAAAGGGCTGAGTAGAGTTCACTTCAACAGTTCTTCCTCTAGTGCAGTATTTCTCAACCTTTTGTCAGTCAAGGCACCCTTTAAAATCATGCACAATTTTGAGGCACACCATTCTAAAATGTAAAAAAACAAAACAAATTGTTTTACAAAATGCAGCAACATCCACATATCGGACACTTAACGTTAGAGGTCATTTTTTCTTCCAAAGTATACACCTTTACACAGTGATACTGACTATATATGACTATGACTATATATGACTATATTACCGATGATGTCATTGTAACGGTGTACAATAGAAACTTGTGGCTTCGTGTAACTAAAAGACAGTCTTGATCCAGCCATTGGCTTGCATACAATTTTTGGGCAATTTTTAGGTATTTTGCCAAGGCACCCTTGAAGAAACTTGAAGGTACCCCAGTGTGCCTTGGCACCCTGGTTGAAAATGGCTGCTCTAGTGTATGGCTTTACACACTGCACTTAGTAGCATGATATACAATTGTGTTAAGACATAAATACAAATTCCTTCCTGTAAACCTAAAGCTCGCTTGTGCTTGACCATGCATGACAAAGCATGGTTTCACTTTAACGCCCCCCACCCCCTCAACAGCACATTCTCACCTTTCTTTCACTCCTCTGCTGCTCTGTTCCGTTGCCAGGAGCAAAGTACCCGTTGCTTTAGGTATGGAGGATAACGCGACTTACTCCACTACCTATATTTTGACAGCCCTGGTACTTGACAAAGGGTTTAACACTGTCACTTGGGAGTGGGCAACGCGCAGGTAAACAATTTGGATTTCAAAGGAAGTCATATTGCATTGAACAAACAGGGTAAGGACCTGCTCATTACAGTCCCTTATATGCTATAAAAATGTAAGTACCTTTTACTTTTTTGTCTATTGCTAGTAGCTGCTAGCAATCCCCAGGGATATTTATGTGCTTGTCTTTGTATGGAGCACTTTGGGCAGTCAGATGTCCACTTCTACATGCCAAAATTGAAATGGTTGGTACTGTTGTATGAGAACAAGCTCTATGCACCTACATGGTCCCCATTTAAACTGCTTGGTGACGTGATCACCACCTGCACTGCAACTTTAATGGGGTAGTCAGGTTAAAATGTTATTTCAGTTATCGGTGCATTTTTCTGTCCCATAATTATTATTATTATTATTCAGGATTTATATAGCGCCAACAGTTTACGCAGCGCTTTACAATATAAAAGGGAGACAATACAGTTATAATATAATACAATACAATAGGATTAAGAGGGCCCTGCTCAGAAGAGCTTACAATCTATGGTTAGTTTCAAACTTTGGTAGGGCCTCCAGTGCTGAGATCCGGAGCTTGACAGCCTTCTAACATGGAACCTTAACCCAGCCCAAGTAATGCATTTTTGTGTTACGGAAAATATTGTTACTATGCAGTGCGCAAGTGCCAATTGTTTGCGCAGCACTTTACAATATAAAGGTACAGTAACCACACAATTCAATACTAGTAAGGTTAGGCAGATCCTGCAGCCAAGAGCTTACAATCTAGTAGGGAGGGGCAAGTGGAAAAACAGGTAATGACTGTGGGGGATGAGCTGATGGGGGAAAAAGAAGATTCAGTTGTTAGCTGAAGGCAGGATTGGCTTCCCTGAAGAGATGAGCTTTCATGGATTGCCGAAAAGTAGACAGAATAGGAAAAAGCCAAACAGATTGGGGTAGTGAGTTCCAAAGGATGAGAGAGGCTCTGAAGAAGTCCCAGAGATGAGCATAGGAGGAAGAGACAAGAGAGCTAGAGAGCAGTAGGTCTTGGAGGAGCGGAGAGGATGGTTTGGGTGATACATTGAGACAAGATTGGTGATGTAGCTTAGGGAAGATTGTAAATGGCTTTGTATGTTGTTGTCAGTATTTTGGTGGTTTGGTAAGGTGGTTGAGTCTGGCAGCAGCATTCATACTAGACTGATGGGGGAATAGCCTGTGTAAAGGCAAGCCTATGCGAAGGGAGATGCAGTAGTCAAGGCGGGGGATAGCAAGGGAGTGAACAAGTCGCTTAATGGTTTCTTCAGTTAAAAAGGGGACATACACTATATTACCAAAAGTATTGTGACGCCTGCCTTTACACGCACATGAACTTTAATGGCATCCCAGTCTTGGTCCGTAGGGTTCAATATTGTTCTAGCCCATCATTTGCAGCTATTAAAGCCTCAACTCTACTGGGAAGGCTATCCACAAGGTTTAGGAGTGTGTCTATAGGAATGTTTGACCATTCTTCTAGAAGCGCATTTGTGAGGTCAGGCACTGATGTGGACGAGAAGGCTTTGCTCGCAGTCTCCGCTCAAATTCATCCCAAAGGCATTCTATTGGGTTGAGGTCAGGACTCTGTGCAGGCCAGTCCAATTCCTCCACCCCAAACTCTCTCATCCATGTCTTTATGGACCTTGCTTTGTGCACTGGTCCAAATCATTTGGAGGGGGGATTATGGTGTCAGGTTGTTTTTCAGGGGTTGGGCTTGACCCCTTAGTTCAGTGCGTCAGCATACCAAGACATTTTGGACAATTTCAACATTGCAGGAACAGTTTGGGGATGGCCCCTTCCTGTTCCAACATGACTGCGCACCAGTGCACAAAGCAAGGTCCATAAAGACATGGTTGAGAGAGTTGGGTGTCATCCGCATAGAGATGGTATGGAATGCGGAGCGGGTTTATCAAGGTACCAGGGACGAGGTGTGGATGGAGAAAAGAAGGGATCTTAGAACAAAACCCTGGGGCACTCCTACATAAAGATGAAATGGAGAGGAAGAGACAGAGTTGTAGGGAACACTGCAGGAAAGCTGTGATAAGGAGAAGAACCAGGAAAGAGCATAGTCTTGGGGGCCAAGGGAGTGGAGTGTTTTAAGGAGGAGTGGGTGGTCAACAGTATCAAAGCCAGCAGAAAGATCTAGTAGTATGCGCATATAGTAGTGACCATTGGTTTTAGCAGTTAGTAAATGGAACTAACTTTCCATAATTAACTTTAGCAGTTAGTTATAAAAAATATATGAAAAGTCCAACATGGGGAAAAAACCCATTGTAACATCCTCTGCAGTAGTGATTCCCAACCTTTTCTATGGTTTTATTAATGTATTCTTTAATGTATTCTTCTGAAACAGCAAAATATCCGTTACATTTTATGAATTAATCATGAGACCACCATAATACATACAGTGGTTGCAGCAGGGGATTTTACACACATTCCCGTCGGCTACAGCCACCGGGATTTTGTGTATATCTGACAAGCTGACTGTAGGCTGTCAGATAGAAGCCATCCAGCATCGTTGTTGCTTCCACACACTCCCACCCCGTGCGTGCCCCAGCTATGTTTCCTTGTCTCTGCACACCCATTGGTGGATCCAGGACCAGCATGGCAGGTGGCACTAAGTAATCAAGAGGGATGATGTCCAAACATGACGATATCCAAACATGTCTCCAGGGTTTATTTTATTGAGAAATCACTGTGAAAAACACCACTCGAGCATTTCTAGCCCTAGCTATCTTGTGTAAGAGCAGATAATTTATGTAGTGTTTACTTCCTGGGACCCATCTGCCCTTAGCTCAGGCATGCAGACAGGAGGGTGTGCTCAGCTGACAAAGCCTTTTCTCTCCAGATGAAAGCACAAAAAATGCCAATGAAAGTCCCTGGGATGTATGACATTATTTTTGCCTAGGCCAGAAACCAGGAAGCCACTGAAGAAATGTAAAAAAACAATGTAAACATAACTATAATATATCTTCCCATCTATTTACTAAGGCTTTTAGCATAAGTTTAAAAAATAGTTGATTGGAAGAGGTTAGTTCCACTTTAGAAGCAATACTCTTTACACTTTAATCAGTTACTTACTTTACCTACCCTGTTTCCCCGAAAATAAGACCTAGCGGGATTGTCGGTGATGGCTGCAATATAAGCCCTACCCCCCAAATAAGCCCTAGTTAAAGTCCTTGTAGGTCTTATTTTCAGGGTAGGGCTTATTTTCGGGGAAACAGGGTAGGGCATATTTGGGGGGTAGGGCTTATATTGCAGCCATCACCGACAATCACGCTAGGTCTTATTTTCGGGGAAACAGGGTATACATTAATTCTGTTATTCTCTCCTTTTCAATAAACAAATGACAAAACTACTATCTAATTCTACACAATATAACCACCTTCTACCTCTGCTCAAGGCACACTGGCAGCTGGCTGAGTGATGACCAGTGGTGCGCCACTAGGGGACGCAAACCACTCTTTTTCGCACCCCCTGAAATTCCATCTTGCACCCCCTGAGGGTGCGGGAAGGGAACCCCTGCTTTACAAGCAGATGAAGCTGGTAACTTAGCTTCAGAGGCCTCAATGGTAAAGTCTGAAGAGAGGCTAGAGAGACTTCTCGTAGACTATTCTTTGCTATAAACAGAGTTGCCATCTAACAACTTTTTAAGTCCTTGTTTGATGTTCAATAAATAGCAGTTTGGCTTTTGTAGTAATAGCAGGTCCTCTTTAACTGCTAAACAACTCTGTAGCTTTACCCACTGATTACCATTTAGACAAAAGTTGCAGAGATTAACACTTTTTTTCACTACGTTAACAAAATGTTGAGGTTTCCAAAAACCAAAAATTATGTACAAAAGTGCTTATCAAAAGGATCTAGCAATGTGAGAAAAACAAACTCTGCTGGGATCATTTAAAGGCACATTTGTCAGAAGGCAAATAGATAAGGACTTGTTGATTCATAAAAATTACCAAGTCCTTATCTTGAAGCATGTTAGCAGCAAACATGTGAGGGGCAATGGGAATATTAGAGTCCCAATTGGTGGCTAAGGGACCGATGTATTTAGCAACGGTGTGGCCTAACTAGCAGACAACAAAAAAGTGGATTGAGGTTCTAGCCTTCCCCTGATTTGCTAAGAGAAAGCCATTTTCAGAACAATGTGAAAAAGAAAAAAATGCAACATGTGGGACACACCGTGGTGAAAAATGGGTTTGGATAAATTGTAGCAGATATTGGGCATGGCCTACAAAAGCATGGTTAAAGTCCACTCGAAGCACACATTGCAGACATATGTATTAATCCTTGTACCCACATAATACTCCTTAGTTACTGTACCACAAGTGGGAGTTTCACAGACACACATAGACCTAAAGGATCATCTTAAAAAATAAAACAGAACAAGGACAAAGAGCTAACACTTTGTCTGAGCCTACCATAAAGAAGAACTTCATTAGGAGTGTGTACTACATGGTGGGGGATATCTACTATAACTTGAGAGTGCAATATCGGGTGCAGCTCTATATAGAAACCAATCAGCTTCCATGTTTTTTTTTTTTTGTCAAAACTTATTTGAACAAGCTGAAGTTAGAAGCTGATTGGCTACCATGCACAGCTGCACCAGATTTTGAGTGCTCCAGTTTAAATAAATATCCCCCTATGTTATGGACAACACATTGTATGGAGTGAACGGGTCAGCAGTATGTGTTATATTACCTCTTAAATTGCTGGTCGGCAGGAGGTAAAGATGGCTGGTGTCTGTGGTCAACATGTAGAAAAAATGGCTGGCCTTGGTGATTAGTGGAAGAAAAATGCCTAGAATTGATGGTCAGGGGGAGGAAAAATACCCAATACCCAATACCCAATATTGGGGATCAGTGGGTGGAAAAAAGGCTTGTAATGGTGGTGAGAGGAAAAAATGCCTTACAATGGTAGTAATGGGAGGAAAAAAAATGCCCAGAGTCATTGGTCAGTGGGAGAAAGAAGAACCACAGTGCCTGTTGGGGGACACGGGCATCCGACACTTCCAGAAGTGCCACAAACTAAAGAGTCTAATGGATCCTGCAACACTGGTACAGATCAATAGTAGTAGACATAGACCTCTGGAGACATGAATGTAACAGCTCTTCTGTTGCAGAGAACCGGCGTTTTAATTTTTTAAAGCAACTGATGGGGTACCAACTGAAATCATGACCAAAGCCTCAAATGTATATTTGTAAAAAGGACATAAAGCAGAATGGATTTTGGAATGTATAGGCTAGGCAAGGAGCTAAATGTTTTATAAAATAAAAGTTTATTTAATAATGGTTAAAAGGATCATACAACATGTACGTCTCCAAGTTCATAAAAACAAACACAGAACCACATATAAACAGTGCTTAGTGTGCATTGTATGTAATCATATACCAAGAATTGAGTACTAGTACATCAGATCTTCATAATAGAACGCATTTCATCATTTGCTTTACCAAGGCTCCTGAGATATATCTAGCACTCATCTCCGCATAGAACCATGCCAGCGCCTGAAAGCTCCCTATTCGGGCGCTGGATTATTAAGGATACCATCCAGGGAACAGTGTACCTCAAGGAATCACTGCTTGGGATCTGAGAATATACAAAGGTGAGTGTATAAATGGGTCTCATCATATGAGTACTGAAACTCCCACCCAAAGATGGTTACACAAGTGTCTTAAACCGTCTGCTCTTCAATATGTATGTTTTTTTTCTCCTTTTTTTTCTTAGATGGTAATTGTGAAAACAGTCGAATAAAGTTGACAGTTTAAGGTATTTGTTCAACTTTTAAGCTCAAACATTCTATTCTCACTCCCAAATCTTAGATATAATAACTGCATATGTATTAATAGAGGTAGATATACAGGCCTCCAGCGGGTTCATGTGGGTCTAGTATCCTCACATGCCGCTCTACAGGCTCCCCGGGGCTCGACTGTTTTCACAATTACCATCTAAGAGGAAAAAGGAGAAAAATTAACATACATATTAAAGAGCAGATGGTTTAAGACACGTGTGTATGCATCTTTGGATGAAAGTTTCAATACTCATATGCTGAGACCCGTTTATACACTCACCTTTTTATACACAAGCAGTGATTCTTTGAGGTACCTTTGATGCTGCAACACCTGCCTCGGGAGCTTTCAGGCGCTGACACGGTTCTATGGAGAGATGAGTGCTAGATATACCTCATGGGCCCTGATGAAGCAAATGGCAAAACACGTTGGCATATGAAGATCTAATATACTAGTACTCATATCCTGGCATATGTTTACATACAGTGTATTCTACAGGCATTGTTTATATGTGGTTTTGTGTTTGTTTTTATGAACTTAGAGACGTACATGTTGTATGACCCGTTTAACCATTATTAAATAAACTTTAATTTTATAAAACATTTAGCTCCTTGCCGGGCCTGTACAGTTCGATATCCATTCTGCTTTATGTCTTTTTACAAATATACATTATGGATGATGGCCATAAATGTCACAATTATTTCTCTAGTAAAGCCTCAAATGTAGACATGTAATGTGAACCTAATGGTATATGGGTAGTCACTTTGCACAGTAAATGGAAACTATTTTGTGCATAATGTAATAGTACCATGGTAGGGCCTTATCTTTGCTGATCAGAAACATTGTCCTGCAATTTGTGTTAAAAATAATTTTATCTACTAAATTTTCTCACTTAACCACTTGAAGTCCAGGACAATTTAAAAAAATGTCGTTTCCCGTTAAAATCTGCCCTAAATAGATGGCTCATCACAGTGCCGTAAAAAGGATCATGCAGCTCTACAGATACCCAGATCACTTTTCTGTTTCAATGTATTTATTGATTTTTTTTCCAAAGAGGACACAAATTGTAGGCAAAGAATGACATCAATAATAAGGTCCTCAACGCAGGTGGAACATATCAAAACACCAAGAACAGATATGAAAAGGATCCAAAGAGTATACCACCAGTCATCTTAAATTCAAAGGGTTGTCATATAAAATACAAGTTCAACATAAAGATAAAT